>NC_134402.1:294085702-294385702 GCF_038048845.1 Mixophyes fleayi
GACTAGGAAGGTTCTGGAATGATTCCAGGGACAGGACTGTGATTATAGCTTAATGTGGACAGAACCCTATAAGCTGCAACTGTTTTATTTATTCCTAAAAATGTGTTGCATACACTGAGAAAAAACCCCATAAACTGTGTCACCCATGGCTCCACTCAACTTCTGACTGCATTATTCTATTTACTGGGCCTCTCCCATATTTTGTGAGCACTGCTGAAACCAGAAAGCTCCAAGGTATAGCGGAAGACGTTGCATAATCTTTTCTGCTTAATGTTTAGTACACTTTTGCCTTCCCTTTCTAACATGTCCACTTTAAGTGGCCTCTCATTTAACCGGATCTCAATACTACCAAGCATCTGTAGGATGAGATGGAGCACTTTATTCAGAATAGAGATTCACAAAAAGTTAATTAGCATCAAATACAGGATACATTGGAAATGACATCAGTCAAAGTTCCTGGACAAAATATTATTACTTATGCGGGAAAATGGGGAAACTAGATGCTGGATGGTAAATGTACCTAGCAAAGTGAACATTTAGGGGGAATCCAATTCAGCGTGAAGTGTCTCGCAGGCATTCCGGAGACACTTCGCGTGTGTATATATTTTTGTTTTACTGAAAAAGGGTAATTTTTTCTTACACCTGATAGAGGTTTGAGGAAAATTGAGTGTATTTTTGCCGTAGCAACAGTAAAATTGTACAGCCGCGATGTTCCTGAGATCACGGCTAATTGAATCTCCCCCCCCCCCCCCACACTTACTGTATATGCAAACATTTCATAACCTGGATTGAAATTGCTGAATAATCGTGTGGCAAGGGTGGTTTAACAATGATTGTGAACTAATTTTCATCATCATCAACATCAGCAAATTCCGTTGTGCTTTACAATTGGGAACAAACATTAATAAGACAATACTGGGTAATACATACAGATAGAGAGGTAAGAGAACCCTGCTTGAAAGCTTACAATCTACTGCCAAATTAGATTATAGATCAAAAAAATTTACCGTTTTCTAAAACTTTAACTGTATGCTACACTCAAAAAGTGACTGGTTGCTGAGACACAATGTTGTGTTGAGTCTGCTAGAGGGAGATTCAATCAACATTGCCTTGATGTCCGGCTGCACGCACTGCCACCTATTAAGTTAAGGTAAGTAATCTCTGCTCATTACCATGTGCATCTCTATGGGGAGCAAGGAAAAATGAGCTTGATGTGTCCCCGAGGACTGTTCTGGAGGCTCATTGTATTGAATTAAATCTCCCCCTTAATGTTTATATAAAAATGAATAATCGTTGCCTTAAATATCATCCATTAGCATAGACACTAATGTGAACATTAGTAGCAAGGAGAACTACTTCATGGCCTGATATGGACCTGTACCACATCCTCTTCTACATACAGATCAACAACCACTTACCTGTTTACACAAGAATTGCAACACATAATCCACTCACCTGATATATATATAAATATATGGAATAACTGCTGCACCTGACGAACAAGGTGGCCTCTTGGTTTCTGAAAACATAAAAAGTCTCAGTTACAAATATATTTCATATGGAAATGCTACTGTACCATATATTACTGATTATTTGTTTCTATACATATAGCATCAGCTCGCCACCAGCACAGCAATGCAATGCGCCCCCCCCTCCCTTACGGGTTTCCATCTAACCCTATTGCCTTTGTGTTTACTCCCATGTAAGACTATCGGGCCTGTCCCGACATAGAAAGCTAGCTGTACCCATCCCGTGTACCCTATGACGCACTCACAGATGATGTCACCGCTGACAAGATGACTCCGTGATATAAAGAAGTACTCAATAGGGAGTAAAGGGCTCCGTGCAGACACCTGCCTTTACCAACTGCTCACACTCACTCAGTCACTACGGAAGCCCGGCAGGCACAGGAGACAGAACGCGAAAGGCTAGCTCCGCCTCGTAGGCGAGCAGACACTGCAGCGAGCGTGTGCACGAGGTGTCACACAGATTGGAGGGAGCCGTGTTGTAGCCAGGAGCGGCTGCCTGTAGAGTCAGTAAGTGATCAGATCCTGCAGGAGTGTGCTAAACAACATGGCCACTTTAAAGACAATGGTTAGGTGGAAGTTTAGAGAAAAAGCATTCTGAGAACACTTTGCCAAAGTTGAATTATAAATGAAATATAATAGGCAGCTATAGTTGAGTGGGTCTGCTATGAGAAGTTTTGGAATACTTGTATGTTACCGTTGAATGGCATGGCTACCTGCAGTCCCAAAACTCCCGCGATAGATCCGGGTTTGAAAGATTTGTCCCTGGGAATGTCTCCATGTTTCAGCGTTGACCACCGCGCATCACAGTACCTCCTGTTTAGTTTATTAAATGCCAGGGTTCTCCCCAGTGTCGGACTGGGGCATGAAGGGCCCACCGGGGAACTGCAATGCTAGGGGCCCACCAGAGGGGGTGTGGCCAGTCATCATAGAGGCGAGACTAGACGCTAGAGGGGGAGTGGTCAGCCCACGAAGGACAGCTAGCACCATAGTGTAGTATATAAAGAATGCAGTGTGTGTATAAAGAGTACACAGTCTGACCTGCCCCTTAGATTGGGCAGAACAGTCACCATAAATCGGTATTGTCCCACTAGACCAGGCTTGGCTAACCTGTGGCACTCCAGGTGTTGTGAAACTACAAGCCCCAGCATGCTTTGCCAATATATAGCAGCTTATTGCTGGAAGGGTGTGCTGAGACTTGTAGTTTCACAACACCTGGAGTGCCACAGGTTAGCCAAGCCTGCACTAGACTCAGAATTTTTGACAGACTGTCCTACCTGTTGTTGTCACTTTTACCACCTGCAGCTGCTGGTTTCTTAGTTGCTGCTTGTCTGGATCTTGGAATGTTGAGGGCCCTATTTGGAAAAAATAATGGGTACATTTAGAAGATTCCAACCAGCCCTGGCATTAAATCAATAGGACCAACAATTAATACTTAGGCCTTCCTCCAGCCACAACATTAAAGTTATAGTATTCCCATTTAATAAACCTATTTCCCTCCCCCCAGACAGCCCCTGCAATAAATCGCATTTATGTATAATACGTATAATAAATATACCTATTTCCCGCAACCGTCATTGCCATTAAATAATTCATATTCACATTTAATTAAAAGCCCCCAAACCACCCCATCTTAAATTAAATTGTCCCACCTTCACCCTACAAAGAAAATAGCACCCATTATTTAGCTACCACCTACCACACACACATTACATTGCCACAAGCCCGCTGTGCCATCACACACACATTACTGTGCCCCTTAATCACCATGCTGGGCCTCCTTATGATCAGACTGCGCCTCCATGCTGTTTTTGCCCCCCCTTCATCACCCTGTGTCATGCTGCTTTTGTTTCCCCCTTCTCCTGGCCCCCCTTAACTCTGCCTTCATGCTCCCCCTCCACTCTGCTTCATGCTCCCCCTCCACTCTGCCTTCATGCTCCCCCTCCACTCTGCCTTCATGCTCCCCTCCACTCTGCCTTCATGCTCCCCTCCACTCTGCTTCATGCTCCCCCTCCACTCTGCCATCATGCTCCCCCTCCACTCTGCATCATGCTCCCCTCCACTCTGCCATCATGCTCCCCTTCATGCTCCCCCTTCACGCTCCCCTCCACTCTGCCATCATGCTCCCCCTTCACTCTGCCTTCATGCTCTCCCATCATGCTCCCCCTTCATGCTCTGCCATCATGCTCCCCCTCCACTCTGCCATCATGCTCCCCCTTCACTCTGCCATCATGCTCTCCCATCATGCTCCCCCTTCATGCTCTGCCATCATGCTCCCCCTCCACTCTGCCATCATGCTCCCCCTTCACTCTGCCATCATGCTCTCCCATCATGCTCCCCCTTCATGCTCTGCATCATGCTCCCCCTCCACTCTGCCTTCATGCTCTGCCTTCATGCTCCCCCTCCACTCTGCCATCATACTCTGCCTTCATGCTCCCCCTTCATGCTCCCCCTTCATGCTCCCCCTTCATGCTCCCCCTTCATGCTACCCCTCCACTCTGTCTTCATGCTCTGCCTTCATGCTCCCCCTTCATTCTGCCTTCATACTCTGCCATCATGCTCCCCCTCCACTCTGCCTTCATGCTCCCCCTTCATGCTCCCCCTTCATGCTCCCCCTTCACGCTCTGCCTTCACGCTCTGCCTTCATGCTCTCTTCTTTCTTCCATTCCCTCACTTACCTTTTCTATCTGATTCTTTATTCTCTTCTGTCTTCTGTCTGCGGCGCTCCTCACTGAATGTCGGGCGTGATGACGTCACGCCCGGCATTCAGTGCGCACGGAGCAGCGCCGCAGACACGCAAGGTATTTTTTTTGTTTTTTTTTGTCTTCAGTTACTCGCTCCCCCACCAACGAAGAGGGGAGCGATCAGGGTCGGGGCCTACCGGGGGATAGACCGGTCCCCCGGCGGGCCAGTCCGACCCTGGTTCTCCCTATAAATTTTGCCAGGCGGGAGGTATCAAGAAGTAGCCAGGCGGGGAGATTTGTAATACTTTGCAATAATATTGAGGTTACTGCCCACACCTGCCAGAATTGGTCAGACCACTGACCACTGGTCAAACACACACTGCTGGCTGTAGTGCTCACATAGTGTCTGTTTTTTATTGAGGAAACAATGGTTTATTCCAGTGGTTCCCAAATTTTTGCAGTTTGTGGCAGCGGCACCCTTAGAGTCTCCATAATTATTTCAAGGCACCCCTCCAAAATAATTACTGAGCAGTCCTGTTTTAGATGTAGTTGGGTCAAAAAAAACGTAATACATATTTAAGTCAGGACAGAAATACTTATTTAGTTGTATGCAAAAATAATACTTTTATATATTTTTCCAATTATATTTCTGTCAAAGAATAATTGACAACTAACTCACACTGTGACTTCCTTCATCTCCACACACTCTGCCCCCTCTGCATCTAGTCACGCTGCCCTGTCTGCCCTCTCTCACGCTGCCCTGTCTGCCCTCTCTCACGCTGCCCTGTCTGCCCTCTCTCACGCTGCCCTGTCTGTCCTCTCTCACGCTGCCCTGTCTGTCCTCTCTCACGCTGCCCTGTCTGTCCTCTCTCACGCTGCCCTGTCTGTCCTCTCTCACGCTGCCTCCTCTCACTCTGCCCTGCTGCCCTCTCTCACCCTGCCTCCTGTCACTCTGCCCTCTCTTACGCTGCCTCCTCTCACTCTGCCCTCTCACTCTGTCCTCTCTTACGCTGCCCCTCTGCCCTCTCTCATGCTGCCTCCTCTCACTCTGCCCCTCTGCCTCTCTCACTCTGCCTCTGCCACTCTGCCCCTCTCTCTCTGACACCCTCTCTCACTCTGCCGCCACTCTGCCCCCTCTCACTCTACCCCTTTCTCTATGCTCCTCTCTCACTCTGCCGCCACTCTGCCCCCCTCCGCCGCGGCTAGCACAGAAGAAAAAGAAAAAAACTTCCAATCCGCACGGTGCCGGGACCAGCATCCTCCTCTCTCCTGCAGCCTGTCCACTGATTGTCGGGCGCGCTGCAGGAGAGAGGAGGGTGCCGGCGCCGCGTGGATTGGTAAGTTTTTTCTTTTTCCTCTGGCTGGTCGCAGCACCCCAGTGACAATGCCGCGGCACACCTGGGAGCCGCGGCGCACACTTTGGGAACCGCTGGTTTATTCTATTATAAGGACTTGTCGGGCTCCAAGAGCCGGGTGGCAAGTAAACACAGCCAGGTGGAGCAACCGGGAAATAGGTGCTGGGGAGAACACTGAACACAATTCTTATTATCTGTTGTTTACCTCTTGATTTTTTGGGAGACATTGAATCCAGAACTAATTTCAATAAACTTAGTGAAAAAGTACAGCTATTGAACGGTCATAGGAATACACTATCAGCCATTATATGACACTATTGTGCTTGTGTCAATATTTATGTAGTCAGGGGTAAGATTGAACACATTTTTAGAGGTATTATAGGATTAGATGAAAAAGGGAAATTGGGATTTAAGGACAGTGGAATGATGGTTCTCAAGAGTGTTTTACAGGAGTTTCAAAAACGGGGAGAGTAAATTGAAAGATATTAAAGGATCTAATTAAAATAATAAGGAAAAACTTCTATTGTAGTACAATAACCGAAAGGATAATGTCTGATTAAAGTCGGTGGCCCAAGATTTCCCAAATTCTTTTAAAATATTGAAAACTATGCAATGCATCATCTTACGGACATACCTTGATAGTGACAGCTTAGTGCACCAGCCTGTTTTGAAATATAACAATGTAACACATAAGAGGTGGGAATATTTGTAATAAACAACAGTGCAATGCAACATAATGATATACACAGGTTCCATGAACATATGTAAATTATCCCGTTTCTCTTTCATCTAATCTGGGAGACACTGCTACCATGGGGTTGTTTGAGGGGAGCTTGAAATTGGCACTTAATTAGTTAATTGTAACATGCTGACAGACCCCTCCCTTCTGCAACCCCCTGTAGCTCCCCAGTATAGATCAAGTGCCCAAGGAGTTGAGCTTACTTGTATTGCTGGGAAGAAAAGTATAGTTTTTCATTGTTCTTTGCTTTTATTTTATTTTTAAACTTACAGGCAGTGTGCTTTATCACAGCACCGTATTTCAGTGTTGCAGACACGCTGAAGGAGGGATACTTTACAGAGAGGCAGGCAATACACCTGTTCCTGTGTGAGAGCCGGACGGTGCCTGCAATTTCAGTGCTGACAGGCGGTTTAGCAAAGCCGCGGTCATGTTGTAGGATACCTGCTGCCATTAACGAGCATAGAGCGCCGGTCCTTCTAGCGGTGGAGGATGTCGTCTTGCTGGGATGTACCAAGTCCGTCGTCCCCTCAGAGAAAAGGGGAATCAAGGCACAAGTACAGTCACATGATTTAATCATAGGAGGCTGTTTAAGGATCGCTGAGGGGCTTATAATGAGATCCGTCGATTAGAGAAGAAGAAATGCTTAGCGTTTTTCTTAACTTGTTGCTTAAACTTAAACATGACCATGAGCTTCCTTAAGTCCAAAAAAAGCTATAGCAGCAGCGTTGAATAACTGCACTAAAGAGTAAAAAAAAAGTATTATTTGTTTAAGGCACTCACAATTAAATATGCACAACATACATCATAACATCTTCACTCTGAATGTTATTTTAATTTTTTTTTTATATTAATATCAAACATTAAACAATGTACTATTTTTTTTTTTTATTTTTTTTTTAAACAACCATGGTGGATGGACAGTTGTAATAAATTGCAATCTGAAGTGGTTGATGTGTAATATCGAATACTCAGCCTATACTAGTGGTTCCCAAAACTTTTTCAGTTCGCGGCACCCTTAGAGTCTCCATCATTTTTTCAAAGCACTCCTCCAAAATAATTACAGTGCAATCCTGTTTCATAAGTAATTGGGTCAAAATAACGTAATAAGTATTTAGGCCAGGGCAGAAATACTTAGTAAGTTGTTTGCAAAAGTAATACACATCGAAGGGAAAAGAATATTTTTATATATATTTTTTAAAATTATATTTCTGTCAAAGAATTTACCACTAATATTCAGAGGAATAAGATCAAACAAAATAAAACATATACAAAAATAATCACACTGTGCCTCTTCATCCACGCACTCTGTGCCCTCCTTCATCCACACACTGTGCCCTCCTTCATCCTCCTCACTCTGTGCCCTCCTTCATCCTGACAGTGTCCTCCTCCTTCATCCTCCTTCATCCTCCTCACTCTGCTCCTCTTCATCCTCCTCACTCTGCCCCCTCCTTCATTCTTTTGTCCCTCCATTGCTGTTTCCTATCACTATTTCCCTTCCCTTTCTTTACTTGCTATACTTGGCCTTCTTTTTTCTTTTTCTTCTCTTTTCTTCTGTCTTCTTACCAATCCGGCGGCGCCCGGGACCCAGCATCCTCCTCTCCTGCCGCTTCTCACTGAATGACATTCAGTGAGGGGGGAGGAGGATGCTGGGTCCCGGGCGGGGCCGGATTGGTAATTCCTTTTTTTTTCTTACCCCTGGCCACGGCACCCCTGGGAGCCGCGGCGCACACTTTGGGAACCGCTGGCTTATACCTTATTTATTTTATTTTATTTTTTTATAAACGGCTAATAATACGCTAGTATAAATGAAAGGCATAACAGCTGAATTTGTTAAAACTATATAGATAAAATGTGCGAACATAAACCATGCTTCTACCATAAGGGACACATAGGAATTCCACACAAACATGGGGGGGGGGGGATATTTAAACTCCACAGAGATAACACTGTGACTGCGGATTCAAACTCATGACCCCACTGTTGGAAGGTGGATTGTCTAGCCACTAAACCAACATGCAGATGGAGGGCCTGATTCATTAGTGATCTTATCTTGTGCGGAAGTTGCGATGCATATTTTAAGAAAAAACGGGGAGATAAGAAATTTGCAAATCAACAAGGATCTTAAAGTTCAAACACACGCCCACCTTAAGTCCTTTACGCAACAGAAAATAAGAAGCACCGAATCTTAAGCTTTTAGGTCATTTTAAGATCCGCTTCTTATCTAAAGATAAGAAGGTGTTATGTAACGGCTAATGGAAGTGCGAAGGATTTGTTTACACATGTAAAAACACAATCGGAGTGTTTTATGCAGGACTGTTGCAACCTAATTATTCGTTTTAACACTTACATGTTTATGTAGCCTGGGACAAATGACTTTGAAGTGTTAATGAGCTAAATCAACATACCTTTTTATTCACCTACATGAAAGATCGTGTAATGTGTTTGATTTGAACTAAGAATGTGGATGCACATTCATCTCAGAATAATTTGCTAGCATAAATAAACGTGCATATTAAAATAAACAAAGGGGTAGTCTGAAGAAAAATTTTCAATGAAAATTTTTCATTGAAAATGCGTAGCATACTCTTTCATAATCAATACACAGTACATAGAACCTCCACACAGATAAAGGTCATCAGTCAGGAATCAAACTTATTGTTGGAAGGTGGATTGCCTAACCACTAAAGCAACGTTCAATTGGAAAAATAAATACATTCTATAGACTAGAGCGAGAAGCACAACAATACAGCATGTGTGCAACAGATGTAAGAGCTAGATAATAGTAATTTAAGAAAAAAAAAACAATACAACACAGCCACTGTTCCTTATTACCCCAAAATATATGTCAGGTAAGATCTTCATGGGTACTGGCGTCATGAGTTCGAATACCAAGCATGGCCATAGCATCTGTGTGCAGCTTGTGGCCCTTATTCATTAATGAAAGGAACACAAGAGGAACTTTGCCCAAACCAGCCTATGTTTTGTTTTTGCAAGGGCTAGTATTAGGAAAGTATTTAGCTAATAAGGGAAGTAATGGTTTGTTTTCATGCAACACACAAATACTTGATAGCTTTGAATTTTAGATGTCTGTCCCCCTCAAATGTAATTTTGTTAGGGCAAGGTGCATTTTTAATTTATTACAATGTTTTACTTTTCAAATAGGATACTGACCCACAGGTTACATTCACATTATTATGTGCATGCTGACATGTATTACTATCAGTGGCCTAAGACTCAGAGGGGGAGGGGGGAGGGGGGGGGGGTGGCTTGATTTTGAGAGGGCAGGCTCCTTGGAGTAAAAAGCAACATTGTCTTAAAACCTTGTTTTGTCACCATCTACGACTTGTATGTGTTATATTATGTACTCAGCTTTACCAAATTTATATGCAGACTACAGTGGAGCAGCACAGTGGTTTAGTATCTTTATCTATTTGTAGTTTGTATGTTCTCTTCCATGCTTGTGTGTGTTTACTCTGACATTCTAAGTTGATGTACGCTATGCTCTTTTTCAAATTTTAATCTGAAGCAGAATTAGTGGTGCTATATAAATGTTGCAATGATGTAGTAGTAACCAAACAATCTACCGTAAATGTTATTGTTTTATTTAAATCTCCTTTCTTTATTGTCCTAATACCCACATGTTGTGCAATTGTAATATATTAATAAGGACACACACACCAATGATTGTGTTTGTTTCGATTATATTAATACAAAAATTTGTAATAGAAAAACATATGTAACTTAAAACAAATAACAAATCAATCATAAAGGTCATATAATAACTGCAGCTCTTTTTTTATTTTGATTTTTTTTTTCATATTTTTTAATTTTTCCTGATGCGCGCAGATATTTCACCCACAGAAGGCAGATTGCACGTCCTTATGAACCCCCCCCCACCCCCCGAAAAATTAATACATGGCTACGGAATGTTTAGAACACATAGGAGTTAGCAGAGACATGTACTGTTACATAACTTTCAAATTACAGCAATGGGATGCAAAATACATTTGCAGCAAGAGCCCTAAGGCTTTTTGGTTGCAGATTTATAGATTATATATATATATATATATATATATATATATATATATATATATATATATATATTTATATTATATATATACTCATCTCTGTCGTGGCCAGGAAAGGGTTGGGGGGGGGGGGTGGACAGTGTATTTTCCAAAAAATCTTTGTAGGCCCATCATGATGGAAAACTGTGATATTTATAAGTATGTCTACTTAAATTGAACATGTGTGAAATCAGGGATTTATTACCAGTACAATGGACGTCTAAATGGGAGAAAATTATGTAAAGGCTTTAATGTCAATACTTGCCATCAACCAATGGTGGAACCACCTCCTCCTCCTCCTCAGGCATCACGGCCTCCACCTCCTCCTCCTCCTCAGGCATCACGGCCGCCGCCTACACCTCCTCCTCCTCAGGCATCACGGCCGCCGCCTACACCTCCTCCTCCTCAGGCATCACGGCCGCCGCCTACACCTCCTCCTCCTCAGACATCACGGCCGCCGCCTACACCTCCTCCTCCTCAGGCATCACGGCCGCCGCCTACACCTCCTCCTCAGGCATCACGACCGCCGCCTACACCTCCTCCTCCTCAGGCATCACGACCGCCGCCTACACCTCCTCCTCCTCAGGCATCACGGCCGCCGCCTACACCTCCTCCTCCTCAGGCATCACGGCCGCCCCCTACACCTCCTCCTCCTCAGGCATCACGACCGCCGCCTACACTTCCTCCTCCTCAGGCATCACGGCCGCCGCCTACACCTCCTCAGGCATCACGGCCGCCTATACCTCCTCCTCCTCAGGCATCACGGCCGCCGCCTACACCTCCTCCTCCGCTTCAGGCATCACGGCCGCCGCCTACACCTCCTCCTCCGCTTCAGGCATCACGGCCGCAGCCTACACCTCCTCCTCCTCTTCAGGCATCACGGCCGCCGCCTACACCTCCTCCTCCTCTTCAGGCATCACGGCCGCCGCCTACACCTCCTCCTCTTCAGGCATCACGACCGCCGCCTACACCTCCTCCTCCTTCTCCTCCTCTGCAGGCATCACGGCCGCCGCCTACACCTCCTCCTCTTCAGGCATCACGGCCGCCGCCTACACCTCCTCCTCTTCAGGCATCACGGCCGCCGCCTACACCTCCTCCTCTTCAGGCTTCACGCCCGCCGCCTACACCTCCTCCTCCTCTTCAGGCTTCACGGCCGCCGCCTACACCTCCTCCTCCTCTTCAGGCATCACGGCCGCCGCCTACACCTCCTCCTCCTCTTCAGGCATCACGGCCGCCGCCTACACCTCCTCCTCTTCAGGCATCACGGCCCCCGCCTACACCTCCTCCTCTTCAGGCATCACGGCCGCCGCCTACACCTCCTGCTCCTCCTCTTCAGGCATCACGGCCGCCTACACCTCCTCCTCCTTTTCTTCAGGCATCACGGCCGCCGCCTACACCTCCTCCTCTTCAGGCATCACGGCCGCCGCCTACACCACCTCCTCCTCCTCTTCAGGCATCACGGCCGCCGCCTACACCTCCTCCTCAGGCATCACGGCCGCCGCCTACACCTCCTCCTCCTCAGGCATCATGGCAGCCGCCTACACCTCCTCCTCCTCAGGCATCACGGCCGCCGCCTACACCTCCTCCTCAGGCATAACGGCCGCAGCCTACACCTCCTCCTCCTCTTCAGGCATCACGCCCGCCGCCTACACCTCCTCCTCCTCAGGCATCACGGCCGCCGCCTACACCTCCTCCTCCTCAGGCATCACGGCCGCCGCCTACACCTCCTCCTCCTCAGGCATCACGGCCGCAGCCTACACCTACACCTCCTCTTCAGGCATCACGGCCGCCGCCTACACCTCCTCCTCCTCTTCAGGCATCACGGCCGCTGCCTACACCTCCTCCTCAGGCATCACGGCCGCCGCCTACACCTCCTCTTCCTCAGGCATCACGGCCGCCGCCTACACCTCCTCTTCAGGCATCACGGCCGCCGCCTACACCACCTCCTCCTCCTCCTCTTCAGGCATCACGGCCGCCGCCTACACCTCCTCCTCCTCAGTCATCACGGCCGCCGCCTACACCCCCTCCTCCTCAGGCATCACGGCCGCCGCCTACACCTACTCCTCCTCAGGCATCACGGCCGCCGCCTATACCTCCTCCTCAGGCATCACGGCCGCCGCCTACACCTCCTCCTCCTCCTCTTCAGGCATCACGGCCGCCGCCTACACCTCCTCCTCTTCAGGCATCACGGCCGCCGCCTACACCTTCTCCTCCTCCTCCTCCTCCTCCTCCTCCTCTTCAGGCATCATGGCCGCCGCCTACACCTCCTCCTCCTCCTCTTCAGGCATCATGGCCGCCGCCTACACCTCCTCCTCCTCCTCCTCCTCTTCAGGCATCATGGCCGCCGCCTACACCTCCTCCTCCTCCTCTTCAGGCATCACGGCCGCCGCCTACACCTCCTCCTCCTCCTCTTCAGGCATCACGGCCGCCGCCTACACCTCCTCCTCTTCAGGCATCACGGCCGCCGCCTACACCTCCTCCTCTTCAGGCATCACGGCCACCTACACCTCCTCCTCTTCAGTCATCACGGCCGCCGCCTACACCTCCTACTCTTCAGGCATCACGGCCGCCGCCTACACCTCCTCCTCTTCCTCTTCAGGCATCACGGCCGCCGCCTACACCAACTCCTCCTCCTCAGGCATCACGGCCGCCGCCTACACCTCCTCAGGCATCACGGCCGCCGCCTACACCTCCTCCTCCTCAGGCATCACGCCCGCCGCCTACACCTCCTCCTCCTCTTCAGGCTAAACGCCCGCCGCCTACACCTCCTCCTCTTCTGGCATCACGGCCGCCGCCTACACCTCCTCCTCCTCAGGCATCACGGCCGCCGCCTACACCTCCTCCTCCTCAAGCATCACGGCCGCAGCCTACACCTCCTCCTCCTCTTCAGGCATCACGGCCGCCGCCTACACCTCCTCCTCCTCTTCAGGCATCACATCCGCCGCCTACACCTCCTCCTCAGGCATCACGGCCTCCGCCTACACCTCCTCCTCAGGCATCACGGCCGCCGCCTACACCTCCTCTTCCTCAGGCATCACGGCCGCCGCCTACACCTCCTCCTCTTCAGGCATCACGGCCGCCGCCTACACCACCTCCTCCTCTTCAGGCATCACGGCCGCCGCCTACACCACCTCCTCCTCTTCAGGCATCACGGCAGCCGCCTACACCTCCTCCTCAGGCATCACGGCCGCCGCCTACACCCCCTCCTCCTCAGGCATCACGGCCGCAGCCTACACCTCCTCCTCCTCAGGCATCACGGCCGCCGCCTACACCTCCTCCTCTTCAGGCATCACGGCCGCCGCCTACACCTCCTCCTCCTCCTCTGCAGGCATCACGGCCGCCGCCTACACCTTCTCCTCCTCCTCCTCCTCCTCCTCCTCCTCCTCTTCAGGCATCATGGCCGCCGCCTACACCTCCTCCTCCTTCTCCTCCTCTTCAGGCATTATGGCCGCCGCCTACACCTCCTCCTCCTCCTCCTCCTCTTCAGGCATCACGGCCGCCGCCTACACCTCCTCCTCTTCAGGCATCACGCCCACCTACACCTCCTCCTCTTCAGTCATCACGGCCGCCGCCTACACCTCCTACTCTTCAGGCATCACGGCCGCCGCCTACACCTCCTCCTCTTCCTCTTCAGGCATCACGGCCGCCGCCTACACCAACTCCTCCTCCTCAGGCATCACGGCCGCCGCCTACACCTCCTCCTCAGGCATCACGGCCGCCGCCTACACCTCCTCCTCAGGCATCACGGCCGCCGCCTACACCTCCTCCTCAGGCATCACGGCCGCCGCCTACACCTCCTCCTCAGGCATCACGGCCGCCGCCTACACCTCCTCCTCCTCAGGCATCACGGCCGCAGCCTACACCTCCTCCTCCTCTTCAGGCATCACGGCCGCAGCCTACACCTCCTCCTCCTCTTCAGGCATCACGGCCGCAGCCTACACCTCCTCCTCCTCTTCAGGCATCACGGCCGCCGCCTACACCTCCTCCTCCTCTTCAGGCATCACGGCCGCCGCCTACACCTCCTCCTCAGGCATCACGGCCGCCGCCTACACCTCCTCTTCCTCAGGCATCACGGCCGCCGCCTACACCTCCTCCTCTTCAGGCATCACGGCCGCCGCCTACACCTCCTCCTCCTCCTCCTCTTCAGGCATCACGGCCGCCGCCTACACCTCCTCAGGCATCACGGCCGCCGCCTACACCTCCTCCTCCTCAGGCATCACGGCCGCAGCCTACACCTCCTCCTCAGGCATCACGGCCGCCGCCTATACCTCCTCCTCAGGCATCACGGCCGCCGCCTACACCTCCTCTTCAGGCATCACGGCCGCCGCCTACACCTCCTCCTCCTCTTCAGGCATCACGGCCGCCGCCTACACCTTCTCCTCCTCCTCTTCAGGCATCACGGCCGCCGCCTACACCTTCTCCTCCTCCTCCTCCTCCTCCTCCTCTTCAGGCATCACGGCCGCCGCCTACACCTTCTCCTCCTCCTCCTCTTCAGGCATCACGGCCGCCGCCTACACCTCCTCCTCCTTCTCCTCCTCTTCAGGCATCATGGCCGCCGCCTACACCTTCTCCTCCTCCTCCTCTTCAGGCATCACGGCCGTCGCCTACACCTCCTCCTCTTCAGGCATCACGGCCACCTACACCTCCTCCTCCTCTTCAGTCATCACGGCCGCCGCCTACACCTCCTACTCTTCAGGCATCACGGCCGCCGCCTACACCTCCTCCTCTTCCTCTTCAGGCATCACGGCCGCCGCCTACACCAACTCCTCCTCCTCCTCAGGCATCACGGCCGCCGCCTACACCTCCTCCTCAGGCATCACGGCCGCTGCCTACACCTCCTCCTCCTCAGGCATCACGGCCGCCGCCTACACCTCCTCCTCCTCAGGCATCACGGCCGCAGCCTACACCTCCTCCTCAGGCATCACGGCCGCCGCCTATACCTCCTCCTCAGGCATCACGGCCGCCGCCTATACCTCCTCCTCAGGCATCACGGCCGCAGGCTACACCTCCTCCTCCTCCTCTTCAGGCATCACGGCCGCCGCCTACACCTCCTCCTCTTCAGGCATCCCGGCCGCCGCCTACACCTCCTTCTCCTCTTCAGTCATCACGGCCGCCGCCTACACCTCCTCCTCTTCAGGCATCACGGCCGCCGCCTACACCTCCTCCTCTTCAGGCATCACGGCCGCCGCCTACACCTCCTCCTCTTCAGGCATCACGGCCGCCGCCTACACCTCCTCCTCTTCAGGCATCACGGCCGCCGCCTACACCTCCTCCTCCTCTTCAGGCATCACGGCCGCCGCCTACACCTCCTCCTCCTCTTCAGGCATCACGGCCGCCGCCTACACCTCCTCCTCCTCTTCAGGCATCACGGCCGCCGCCTACACCTCCTCCTCCTCTTCAGGCATCACGGCCGCCGCCTACACCTCCTCCTCCTCTTCAGGCATCACGACCGCCGCCTACACCTCCTCCTCCTCTTCAGGCATCACGGCCGCCGCCTACACCTCCTCCTCAGGCATCACGGCCGCCGCCTACACCTCCTCTTCCTCAGGCATCACGGCCGCCGCCTACACCTCCTCCTCTTCAGGCATCACGGCCGCCGCCTACACCTCCTCCTCCTCAGTCATCACGGCCGCCGCCTACACCCCCTCCTCCTCAGGCATTACGGCCGCAGCCTACACCTCCTCCTCCTCAGGCATCACGGCCGCCGCCTACACCTCCTCCTCTTCAGGCATCACGGCCGCCGCCTACACCCCCTCCTTCTCCTCTTCAGGCATCACGGCCGCCGCCTACACCTTCTCCTCCTCCTCCTCTTCAGGCATTAACGCCGCCGCCTACACCTCCTCCTCCTTCTCCTCCTCTTCAGGCATCATGGCCGCCGCCTACACCTCCTCCTCCTTCTCCTCTTCAGGCATCACGACCGCCCCCTACACCTCCTCCTCCTCAGGCATCACGGCCGCCGCCTACACTTCCTCCTCCTCAGGCATCACGGCCGCCGCCTACACCTCCTCCTCCTCAGGCATCACGGCCGCCGCCTACACCTCCTCCTCCTCAGGCATCACGGCCGCAGCCTACACCTACTCCTCCTCAGGCATCACGGCCGCCGCCTATACCTCCTCCTCCTCCTCTTCAGGCATCACGGCCGCCGTCTACACCTCCTCCTCCTCCTCTTCAGGCATCACGGCCGCCGCCTACACCTTCTCCTCCTCCTCTTCAGGCATCACGGCCGCCGCCTACACCTTCTCCTCCTCCTCCTCCTCCTCCTCCTCCTCTTCAGGCATCATGGCCGCCGCCTACACCTCCTCCTCCTTCTCCTCCTCTTCAGGCATCATGGCCGCCGCCTACACCTCCTCCTCCTTCTCCTCCTCTTCAGGCATCACGTCCGCCGCCTACACCTCCTCCTCTTCAGGCATCACGGCCACCTACACCTCCTCCTCCTCTTCAGTCATCACGGCCGCCGCCTACACCTCCTACTCTTCAGGCATCACGACCGCCGCCTACACCTCCTCCTCTTCCTCTTCAGGCATCACGGCTGCCGCCTACACCAACTCCTCCTCCTCAGGCATCACGGCCGCCGCCTACACCTCCTCCTCAGGCATCACGGCCGCCGCCTACACCTCCTCTTCCTCAGGCATCACGGCCGCCGCCTACACCTCCTCCTCTTCAGGCATCACGGCCGCCGCCTACACCTCCTCCTCCTCAGTCATCACGGCCGCCGCCTACACCCCCTCCTCCTCAGGCATTACGGCCGCAGCCTACACCTCCTCCTCCTCAGGCATCACGGCCGCCGCCTACACCTCCTCCTCTTCAGGCATCACGGCCGCCGCCTACACCCCCTCCTTCTCCTCTTCAGGCATCACGGCCGCCGCCTACACCTTCTCCTCCTCCTCCTCCTCTTCAGGCATTAACGCCGCCGCCTACACCTCCTCCTCCTTCTCCTCCTCTTCAGGCATCATGGCCGCCGCCTACACCTCCTCCTCCTTCTCCTCTTCAGGCATCACGACCGCCCCCTACACCTCCTCCTCCTCAGGCATCACGGCCGCCGCCTACACTTCCTCCTCCTCAGGCATCACGGCCGCCGCCTACACCTCCTCCTCCTCAGTCATCACGGCCGCCGCCTACACCTCCTCCTCAGGCATCACGGCCGCAGCCTACACCTACTCCTCCTCAGGCATCACGGCCGCCGCCTATACCTCCTCCTCCTCCTCTTCAGGCATCACGGCCGCCGTCTACACCTCCTCCTCCTCCTCTTCAGGCATCACGGCCGCCGCCTACACCTTCTCCTCCTCCTCTTCAGGCATCACGGCCGCCGCCTACACCTTCTCCTCCTCCTCCTCCTCCTCCTCCTCCTCCTCCTCTTCAGGCATCATGGCCGCCGCCTACACCTCCTCCTCCTTCTCCTCCTCTTCAGGCATCATGGCCGCCGCCTACACCTCCTCCTCCTTCTCCTCCTCTTCAGGCATCACGTCCGCCGCCTACACCTCCTCCTCTTCAGGCATCACGGCCACCTACACCTCCTCCTCCTCTTCAGTCATCACGGCCGCCGCCTACACCTCCTACTCTTCAGGCATCACGACCGCCGCCTACACCTCCTCCTCTTCCTCTTCAGGCATCACGGCTGCCGCCTACACCAACTCCTCCTCCTCAGGCATCACGGCCGCCGCCTACACCTCCTCCTCAGGCATCACGGCCGCCGCCTACACCTCCTCCTCAGGCATCACGGCCGCCGCCTACACCTCCTCCTCCTCAGGCATCACGGCCGCCGCCTACACCTCCTCCTCCTCAGGCATCACGGCCGCAGCCTACACCTCCTCCTCTTCAGGCATCACGGCCGCCGCCTACACCTCCTCCTCCTCTTCAGGCATCACGGCCGCCGCCTACACCTCCTCCTCAGGCATCACGGCCGCCGCCTACACCTCCTCTTCCTCAGGCATCACGGCCGCCGCCTACACCTCCTCCTCTTCAGGCATCACGGCCGCCGCCTACACCACCTCCTCCTCCTCCTCTTCAGGCATCACGGCCGCCACCTACACCTCCTCCTCAGGCATCACGGCCGCCGCCTACACCTCCTCCTCAGTCATCACGGCCGCCGCCTACACCTCCTCTTCCTCAGGCATCACGGCCGCAGCCTACACCACCTCCTCCTCCTCAGGCATCACGGCCGCCGCCTACACCTCCTCCTCCTCAGGCATCACGGCCGCCGCCTACACCTCCTCCTCTTCAGGCATCACGGCCGCCGCCTACACCTCCTCCTCCTCTTCAGGCATCACGGCCGCCGCCTACACCTCCTCCTCCTCCTGTTCAGGCATCACGGCCGCCGCCTACACCTCCTCCTCCTCAGGCATCACGGCCGCCGCCTACACCTCCTCCTCCTCAGGCATCACGGCCGCAGCCTACACCTCCTCCGCCCGCCTACACCTCCTCCTCAGGCATCACGGCCGCCGCCTACACCTCCTCTTCTCAGGCATCACGGCCGCCGCCTACACCTCCTCTCTCAGGCATCACGGCCGCCGCCTACACCTCCTCCTCTTCAGGCATCACGGCCGCCGCCTACACCTTCTCCTCCTCCTCCTCTTCAGGCATTACGGCCGCCGCCTACACCTCCTCCTCCTTCTCCTCCTCTTCAGGCATCATGGCCGCCGCCTACACCTCCTCCTCCTCCTCCTTCTCCTCTTCAGGCATCACGACCGCCCCCTACACCTCCTCCTCCTCAGGCATCACGGCCGCCGCCTACACTTCCTCCTCCTCAGGCATCACGGCCGCCGCCTACACCTCCTCCTCCCTCAGTCATGCACGGCCGGCCGCCAACACCTCCTCCTCCTCCTCAGGCATCACGGCCGCCGCCTATACCTCCTCCTCCTCTTCAGGCATCACGGCCGCCGTCTACACCTCCTCCTCCTCCTCTTCAGGCATCACGGCCGCCGCCTACACCTTCTCCTCCTCCTCCTCCTCTTCAGGCATCACGGCCGCCGCCTACACCTTCTCCTCCTTCTCCTCCTCCTCCTCCTCCTCCTCCTCCTCCTCCTCCTCTCCTCCTCCTCCTCTTCAGGCATCATGGCCGCCGCCTACACCTCCTCCTCCTTCTCCTCCTCTTCAGGCATCATGGCCGCCGCCTACACCTCCTCCTCCTTCTCCTCCTCTTCAGGCATCACGGCCACCTACACCTCCTCCTCTCTTCAGTCACCACGGCCGCCGCCTACACCTCCTACTCTTCAGGCATCACGACCGCCGCCTACACCTCCTCCTCTTCCTCTTCAGGCATCACGGGCCGCCGCCTACACCAACTCCTCCTCCTCAGGCATCACGGCCGCCGCCTACACCTCCTCCTCAGGCATCACGGCCGCCGCCTACACCTCCTCCTCAGGCATCACGGCCGCCGCCTACACCTCCTCCTCCTCAGGCATCACGGCCGCCGCCTTACACCTCCTCCTCCTCAGGCATCACGGCCGCAGCCTACACCTCCTCCTCCTCTTCAGGCATCACGGCCGCCGCCTACACCTCCTCCTCCTCTTCAGGCATCACGGCCGCCGCCTACACCTCCTCCTCCTCTTCAGGCATCACGGCCGCCGCCTACACCTCCTCCTCAGGCATCACGGCCGCCGCCTACACCTCCTCTTCCTCAGGCATCACGGCCGCCGCCTACACCTCCTCCTCTTCAGGCATCACGGCCGCCGCCTACACCACCTCCTCCTCCTCCTCTTCAGGCATCACGGCCGCCGCCTACACCTCCTCCTCAGGCATCACGGCCGCCGCCTACACCTCCTCTTCCTCAGGCATCACGGCCGCAGCCTACACCTCCTCCTCCTCAGGGCATCACGGCCGCAGCCTACACCTCCTCCTCCTCAGGCATCACGGCCGCCGCCTATACCTCCTCCTCCTCAGGCATCACGGCCGCCGCCTACACCTCCTCTTCAGGCATCACGGCCGCCGCCTACACCTCCTCCTCTTCAGGCATCACGGCCGCCGCCTACACCTCCTCCTCCTCCTCTTCAGGCATCACGGCCGCCGCCTACACCTCCTCCTCCTCAGGCATCACGGCCGCCGCCTACACCTCCTCCTCCTCAGGCATCACGGCCGCAGCCTACACCTCCTCCTCCTCTTCAGGCATCACGGCCGCCGCCTACACCTCCTCCTCCTCTTCAGGCATCACGGCCGCCGCCTACACCTCCTCAGGCATCACGGCCGCCGCCTACACCTCCTCTTCCTCAGGCATCACGGCCGCGCCTACACCTCCTCTTCCTCAGGCATCACGGCCGCCGCCTACACCTCCTCCTCTTCAGGCATCACGGCCGCCGCCTACACCACCTCCTCCCTCCTCCTCCTCTTCAGGCATCACGACCGCCGCCTACACCTCCTCCTCAGTCATCACGGCCGCCGCCTACACCTCCTCCTCCTCAGGCATCACGGCCGCAGCCCTACACCTCCTCCTCCTCAGGCATCACGTCCGCCGCCTATACCTCCTCCTCCTCAGGCATCACGGCCGCCGCCTACACCTCCTCCTCTTCAGGCATCATGGCCGCCGCCTACACCTCCTCCTCCTCCTCCTCTTCAGGCATCACGGCCGCCGCCTACACCTCCTCCTCTTCAGGCATCACGGCCGCCGCCTACACCTCCTCCTCCTCCTCTTCAGGCATCACGGCCGCCCGCCTACACCTCCTCCTCTTCAGGCATCACGGCCTCCTCCTCCTCCTCCTCCTTCTCCTCTTCAGGCATCACGGCCGCCGCCTACACCTCCTCCTCCTCCTCCTCCTCTTCAGGCATCGCGGCCGCCGCCTACACCTCCTCCTCCTCCTCCTCCTCTTCAGGCATCGCGGCCGCCGCCTACACTCCTCCTCCTTCTCCTCTTCAGGCATCACGGCCGCCGCCTACACCTCCTCCTCCTCCTCTTCAGGCATCACGGCCGCCGCCTACACCTCCTCCTCCTCAGGCATCACGGCCGCCGCCTACACCTCCTCCTCCTCAGGCATCACGGCCGCAACCTACACCTCCTCCTCCTCTTCAGGCATCACGGCCGCCGCCTACACCTCCTCCTCCTCTTCAGGCATCACGGCCGCCGCCTACACCTCCTCCTCAGGCATCACGGCCGCCGCCTACACCTCCTCTTCCTCAGGCATCACGGCCGCCGCCTACACCTCCTCTTCCTCAGGCATCACGGGCCGCCGCCTACAACCTCCTCCTCTTCAGGCATCACGGCCGCCGCCTACACCACCTCCTCCTCCTCTTCAGGCATCACGACCGCCGCCTACACCTCCCTCCTCAGTCATCACGACCGCCGCCTACACCTCCTCCTCCTCAGGCATCACGGCCGCAGCCTACACCTCCTCCTCCTCAGGCATCACGTCCGCCGCCTATACCTCCTCCTCCTCAGGCATCACGGCCGCCGCCTACACCTCCTCCTCTTCAGGCATCACGGCCCGCCGCCTACACCTCCTCCTCCTCCTCTTCAGGCATCACGGCCGCCGCCTATACCTCCTCCTCTTCAGGCATCACGGCCGCCGCCTACACCTCCTCCTCCTCCTCTTCAGGCATCACGGCCGCCGCCTACACCTCCTCCTCTTCAGGCATCACGGCCTCCTCCTCCTCCTCCTCCTTCTCCTCTTCAGGCATCACGGCCGCCGCCTACACCTCCTCCTCCTCCTCCTCCTCCTCCTCCTCTTCAGGCATCGCGGCCGCCGCCTACACCTCCTCCTCCTTCTCCTCTTCAGGCATCACGGCCGCCGCCTACACCTCCTCCTCCTCTTCAGGCATCATGGCTGCCGCCTACACTTCCTCCTCCTCTTCAGGCATCACGGCCGCCGCCTACACCTCCTCCTCCTCCTCTTCAGGCATCACGGCCGCCGCCTACACCTCCTCTTCAGGCATCACGGTCCGCCACCTACACCTCCTCCTCCTCTTCAGGCATCACGGCCGCCGCCTACACCTCCTCCTCCTCTTTAGGCATCACGGCCGCCGCCTACTCCTCCTCCTCCTCTTCAGGCATCACGGCCGCCGCCTACACCTCCTCCTCCTCTTCAGGCATCACGGCCGCCGCCTACACCTCCTCCTCTTCAGGCATCACGGCCGCCGCCTACACCTCCTCCTCCTCTTCAGGCATCACGGCCGCCGCCTACACCTCCTCCTCTTCAGGCATCACGGCAGCCGCCTACACCTCCTCCTCTTTAGGCATCACGGCCGCCGCCTACACCTCCTCCTCTTTAGGCATCACGGCCGCGCCTACACCTCCTCCTCCTCTCCAGGCATCACGGCCGCCTACACCTCCTCCTCCTTTTCTTCAGGCATCACGGCCACCGCCTACACCTCCTCCTCTTCAGGCATCACGGCCGCCGCCTACACCTCCTCCTCCTTTTCTTCAGGCATCACGGCCGCCGCCTACAGCTCCTCCTCCTTTTCTTCAGGCATCACGGGCCGCCGCCTACACCTCCTCCTCTTCAGGCATCACGGCCGCCGCCTACACCTCCTCCTCTTCAGGCATCACGGCCGCCGCCTTACACCTCCTCCTCCTTTTCTTCAGGCATCACGGCCGCCGCCTACACCTCCTCCTCCTCTTCAGGCATCACGGCCGCCGCCTACACCTCCTCCTTTTCTTCAGGCATCACGGCCGCCGCCTACACCTCCTCCCTTCTCCTTTTCAGGCATCACGGCCGCCGCCTACACCTCCTCCTCTTCAGGCATCACGGCCGCCGCCTACACCTCCTCCTCCTCCTCTTCAGGCATCACGGCCGCCGCCTACACCTCCTCCTCCTCCTCTTCAGGCATCACGGCCGCCGCCTACACCTCCTCCTCCTCCTCTTCAGGCATCACGGCCGCCGCCTACACCTCCTCCTCTTCAGGCATCACGGCCGCCGCCTACACCTCCTCCTCCTCCTCTTCAGGCATCACGGCCGCCGCCTACACCTCCTCCTCTTCAGGCATCACGGCCGCCGCCTACACCTCCTCCTCCTCCTCTTCAGGCATCACGGCCGCCGCCTACACCTCCTCCTCCTCTTCAGGCATCACGGCCGCCGCCTACACCTCCCCCTCCTCCTCTTCAGGCATCACGGCCCGCCGCCTACACCTCCTCCTCCTCCTCCTTCTCCTCTTCAGGCATCACGGCCGCCGCCTACACCTCCTCCTCCTTCTCTTCAGGCATCACGGCCGCCGCCTACACCTCCTCCTCCTCTCTTCAGGCATCACGGCCGCCGCCTACACCTCCTCCTCCTCCTCCTCCTCCTCCTCTTCAGGCATCACGGCCGCCGCCTACCACCTCCTCCTCCTCTTCAGGCATCACGGCCGCCGCCTACACCTCCTCCTCCTCCTCTTCAGGCATCACGGCCGCCGCCTACACCTCCTCCTCCTCTTCAGGCATCACGGCCGCCGCCCTACACCTCCTCCTCCTCCTCTTCAGGCATCACGGCCGCCGCCTACACCTCCTCCTCCTCCTCTTCAGGCATCACGGCCGCCGCCTACACCTCCTCCTCTTCAGGCATCACGGCCTCCTCCTCCTCCTCCTCCTTCTCCTCTTCAGGTATCACGGCCGCCGCTTACACCTCCTCCTCCTCCTCCTCCTCCTCTTCAGGCATCGCGGCCGCCGCCTACACCTCCTCCTCCTCCTCTTCAGGCATCACGGCCGCCGCCTACACCTCCTCCTCCTCTTCAGGCATCACGGCCTCCTCCTCCTTCTCCTCTTCAGGCATCACGGCCGCCGCCTACACCTCCTCCTCCTCCTCCTCCTCCTCTTCAGGCATCGCGGCCGCCGCCTACACCTCCTCCTCCTTCTCCTCTTCAGGCATCGCGGCCGCCGCCTACACCTCCTCCTCCTCCTCTTCAGGCATCGCGGCCGCCGCCTACACCTCCTCCTCCTCCTCTTCAGGCATCACGGCTGCCGCCTACACTTGCTCCTCCTCTTCAGGCATCACGGCCGCCGCCTACACCTCCTCCTCTTCAGGCATCACGGCCGCCGCCTACACCTCCTCCTCCTCTTTAGGCATCACGGCCGCCGCCTACTCCTCCTCCTCCTCTTCAGGCATCACGGCCGCCGCCTACACCTCCTCCTCCTCCTTTTCAGGCATCACGGCCGCCGCCTACACCTCCTCCTCTTCTGGCATCACGGCCGCCGCCTACACCTACTCCTCCTCCTTTTCAGGCATCACGGGCCGCCGCCTACACCTCCTCCCTCCTCCTCTTCTGGCATCACGGCCGCCGCCTACACCTCCTCCTCCTCCTCTTCTGGCACATCACGGCCGCCGTCTACACCTCCTCCTCTTCAGGCATCACGGCCGCCGCCTACACCTCCTCCTCCTCTTCAGGCATCACGGCCGCCGCCTACACCTCCTCCTCCTCTTCAGGCATCACGGCCTCCTCACACATCTGAAGGCTTGTTGGATAATAAAATGTTATTTATTTATGCTAAAATAACTCATTATTTTTCTTGCATAATGTTCCCACTGTTTCACAGTTGCATACATGTAGTCAGATGATGATGTGAGCAGACATTGTGAAACATTAATTTAGAAACAGAAATAATGGAGTGTTTTAAAATTCAAACCTTCCAAATTCAAGGCACACAACACTTTTAGATGGTCTGTACAAAATCTTAGATTTGCCTTAGGTTACATAGGGATAAGTTATACATTAATATTGTATTTTTCAGGATAAATATATAATGTAAATAGGGACAGATTACTGAGACATATTACAGGAGATATGTGGGTAAGGCCTGGTAATATGTGAAAAACAGCTTCGGCCAACTGTGATTGTTGTCCCAAAAAATGCTGAACACCTATATTTGCAAGACACCACATCTGCCACTGTTAAATTCTAAATGTCTGGTAGTTCATGTCAGCACGTTGGCTTAATGGTTAGCACTTCAGCCCCCCAGCACTGGGGTCATGAGTTTGAATCCCAAACATGGTATTGGTTTGGAGTTTGGGCCTCAATCATTAAGGAAACTAAATGTTCCACCATAAAATTATGATACAGGGCCCTAAGCATTGGATGGGGAGTTTCATTTCTAATCTGGAGGTAAATTTAAATTTGGGGTCGGCCATGTGTTTTGAAAACTTTAAAATGAATTGTAAAAGTAAATCAAGTATGTGTATTGTAGGCAAATAATAGAGAACTTGCGTCTCCCAATCTCCTTCTGGAGCTCTGCCAAGAGCTGAGACTTGCCCTGCCATACGCAACTCCAGCGGCACTGAAGTTGCACTGTCGTGCGATGTCAGTTAAATCGCTGCCAGAGATACCTGTGGACCCTTTGGTAGACCTGCAGCTTCACCTCATTGGAGATGTAACGACCCGAGGGCATGGTCGGTCAGCACTCTCAATTCTAGTCTTGCAAATGTAGACGACCTCATATTACATTCACAAACTCACAATCCAGTACTCTGCTCTGTGATTGGTTCGCAGAGCATATGTGGGCGAGCTCATGTCACTCGTGGATCTCTTTTACACCTGTGTGTAAAATGTCTGCCTGTCATTCAATCATCGTATCCTAGCAAAGGAGTGGGGTGGAGATGAAGCGATGAAACATGTACTCCACACTTACCAATTAGGATGTGACATGTACACCTGGATTTACAATTAAATCTGTATTTTAAGGTAGCTGTGCTCTTCCTTCACTTCTGCTCTTTTCAAATGTTTTGTTACAGAGACATTTGTTGGTTTGTGACTTATAAGATATTTTTGCAGTGAGTACTATTCGATATGTCTCAATAGATATTGAGATGAGATCACAACCAGAGAATTATAGACCTGTAAGCATGACATCAATAGTGGGGAAACTACTGGAAGATATTTTAAGGGACAGTATTCAGGATTACTTGGTACACAATAAAATTATTAGTGGGAATCAACATGGATTTGTGAGGAATAGGTCATGTCAAACTAATCTAATTAGTTTCTACGAGGAAGTTAGTGGGAACTTAGACCAGGGCAGGACAGTAGATCTGGTCTACTTAGATTTTGCAAAGGCCTTTGATACAGTGCCACACAAGAGGTTGGTTTACAAAATAAGGGAACTGGGTCTAGGAATCAAAATTTGTACTTGGATCGAAAACTGGTTAGAGAATAGGGAACAGAGAGTTGTGATAAATGGAACATTTTCTAATTGGTCAAAAGTCTTAAGTGGAGTACCTCAAGGTTCCGTGCTGGGACCACTCCTTTTTAATATATTTATTAATGACCTTGGTGATGGTTTAGAGAGTAAAGTTTCTATTTTTGCAGATGACACTAAACCCTGTAAGGTAATAAAATCAGAGCAAGATGTAGCTTCTCTACAGAGGGACTTAAATAAACTGGAGGATTGGGCGGCCAAATGGAATATGAGGTTTAACACAGATAAATGTAAGGTTATGCATTCAGGGATCAAAAACAAGAACGCAATCTATAAATTAAATGGAATTAATTTAGGAGAATCTATAATGGAAAAGGATTTGGGAGTGCTCATAGACAGTAGACTTAGCAATAGTGCTCAATGTCAAGCAGCAGCTGCAAGGGCAAATAAAGTATTGCCATGCATAAAAAGGGGCATAGATGCAAGGGAAGACAGTGTAATTTTGCCACTGTATAAATCGTTGGTAAGACCTCATCTTGAATATGCAGTACAGTTCTGGGCACCACTCTATAAAAAAGATAATTTGGAACTAGAAAGGGTTCAGAGAAGGGCGACAAAATTGATAAAGGGTATGGAGTCATTAAGTTATGAGGAAAGGTTAGCCAGTTTAGGCATGTTTACTTTAGAAAAGAGGCGTCTAAGGGGAGATATGATTACTATGAACAAATACATTAGGGGTCAATACAGAGAGCTTTCATGGGAACTTTTTACCCCAAGGACCATACACAGGACACGTGGTCATCCCCTAAGGTTAGAGGAGAGGAAATTTCACAAC
This sequence comes from Mixophyes fleayi, assembly GCF_038048845.1. Taxonomy (NCBI): domain Eukaryota; kingdom Metazoa; phylum Chordata; class Amphibia; order Anura; family Limnodynastidae; genus Mixophyes; species Mixophyes fleayi. The sequence goes on from NC_134402.1 coordinate 294,112,936, forward strand.
CAGCAAAGGAAGGGGTTCTTTACAGTAAGGGCAGTCAATATATGGAATTCATTGCCAGGGAAGGTTGTGATGGCAGATTCAATAGACATGTTTAAGAAAGGATTAGACAATTTTTTTGCGGAAAGGTGTATCCAGGGATACGACCGTTAATTTAAAATGAAGGATAGTAGTGGATATAGGGTAAAAATAGGACTGCAATATTGAGTCTGGGGGGATTTTCACAATTGAAACAGATTGGCGGTTGCTTACTCTGGATTAATTTCAAATATAAGTGCAGGATCGCAGGAGATCCAAAATAGGTTGAACTTGATGAACTGGTGTCTTTTTTCAACCTCATCAACTATGTTACTATGTTACATAGCTGGTTAGTAATGGGAACATGACTTGTTCTAGATAAAGCAATGTTAGTGTATTTGTAACTTTACATGAGTTGGCCTGAATAACTGAAATTTATATAGTGACTAACTTTGGACCCAAAAGAACATGTACAATATTGTCATCACTATCAATAATCCTTATGCCTCTCTTTTTCCCTCTCCTTAAATTCTTGCCACAATTATATAATTGTGTGTTGGGTGCTCAGGGACATGAGTTGGATGTTGAGTACTCTGTGCTTTAACCAATGCAGATTAAGTAGCTATAGAAATGGAAACTGACAGATTGTGTTCAATTATTCAGGTCCTCAGAAGGGGGGGGTGAGGGGCGTTACAGATGTATTAGAAGTGTTTAGTGCTAGTCGCAAACAGACACCTGTATCTTTAACGTTTGGAAACTTTCTTGCGTGGAGTTTTTGACTGATGCTGTATAGGTTATTCACTCCTTTCCTATTTAGTGATGTTGCATTTGGCAATATAGAAGTTTTGTTTAGAAAAACAATATAGGGTTGATTACAATGTAATTTTAGCTTGAAATTATTTTTTTAAGTGCTTGTAAAAAGGTGAATACATGACTTAAGATAAGCCACTTTTTTTTTTTTTTTAAATCAGGTAAAATTTTATTGCATTTTTTTTTTTTTTATACACTTTAACAACAAAAAAACCCATAACATTAGGCTAAACCCCCAACTATAACCCACACAGTGATACAGGTATTGTCAGGTGTTCATACACAGTAGGATCAAAACAGAAAAAACATTTACATTCAGATTTTCAAGCCAAGGTAAGTACATCTTACACCATTTCAAGATACAATGAAATAATAGTACAGTTTTGATAATACAAAATATAATTGTTGACCTTAATAGCACAATAAAAAGCGGCTGGATGTCTGCCCCGAGCATTACATTAGGAGAGCTCCACCTCCCTCAATCCTTCCGTGACATACGGGGATATCCTCCACCTGTACCATATTCTTTCATACTTATCCACTAGGTTCCTGCTGGTATACATGAACCTTTCATGACCGACTGTATCGTTAACAAGGTCAATCCAGCTACTCAAAGTCGGACCTTCTGGTGCCATCCATTTCCTAGCTATCATCACCTTTGCCAACATAAGTAACGTGTTGATAAGCAGTCTGATAAGTCTACGGGTTTTTTTGTTCAAGCCTAGACCGAATATACAAAGTTTTGGAGTCAAGGCCACTACTCCCACCTCCAATCTTTTAATACAATCCTCCACCTCTTCCCAAAAGGATGAAATCAGCGGACACTCCCAGAGCATATGCCAAAAGTCTCCTTTTTCACTCTTACACTTGGGACACAACACCCTCTGACCCCCACTAAATTTAGAAAGCCGAAGAGGGGTGAGATATGCTCTGTGCAACAGAAAAAACTGGACCTGGCGAAATCTGACTGATGCAGTGACCTCTTTCGGGCTACACAACACCATATCCCATGCCTTGTCACTAAGTCTCCCCAAATCCCCCTCCCACCTGCACCGCAGCTCCGGCAAGCCCCCTTCACCAGATCCTTCCACCAATATTGAATACAAATAAGAGATTTGCCGTCTTTGGCCCACCCTGGACAGTTGCACCCTTAAGGAGTCTGCACTAAAGCTTGGGGCAGCTCCCCGTAACTGCGAGGCCAGAGCATGTCTTAACTGCAAGTATCTATAAAAGTAACCCCTAGGTAGCTCATATAACCTTTGAAGTTGCTCAAATGAATATAATACCCCATTTTCATACAGTTGCCCAATATGTATTATATTGTAGATTCGCCAGGCTCCAGCTCCCTCCATCCTAATCATTTCTCCAAAATCCAAGTTATCCCAGAGTGGAGTGCACGGATCTAAACCCAATCCACCCCCAATCTGGGCTGACAGTCGCCAAACCTTCATAGCCTGGATTAACAAGGGGGGGTCCCTCCCAACCTTTCTTCCAGCCAGAAGAAACTGCACACGTGTATGATTAGATCCTGTCTCAGAGACTAAAAAGTCATGCAAATCTACACCCAACCGCGACCGGAACCATACCTCAATATGCGTTAACTGGGAAGCAAAATAATAAAGCCGTAGATTCGGCAAAGCCAAACCCCCCGACCCTCGAGAATGATATAAAGTGGTAAGCTTAACTCTTGCTCTCCTGCCTGCCCACACCAAAGAAGCCATGAGACGCTCAATGTATCGAAATGTGCTATGAGGAATATACACCGGTGACTGCTGTAAAACATACAAAAACTTTGGTTGGATTATCATTTTGACCAGGTTAATTCTACCTGTGACCGACAGTGGGAGCTGCTTCCATACCCCAATCCGGCTCCTAAGATAATCAATCTGAGGTTGGACATTACGCTGGATATATTGACCCATATCACTAGAGATCCAGACACCAAGATATTTAAATACCGGGATCCATTTAAGAGAAGTCTGCAAAACTTGACCCATAGGGCAAGCACCCTTAATCGGAGTTACACTGGATTTGTCCCAGTTAATCAAAAGCCCCGAGTACCTGCCAAACACCGAGACCACACTGAGTAAAGTTGGCAGAGATTTATCAGGATATGACAAAAAGAGCATATCATCTGCATAAAGGGCAATCTTGTCCGTCCTGCAGCCCATCCTCAATCCAGTAATATCTGACTGCATTCTAATCATACATGCCAACGGCTCTATGGCCAAGGCAAATAGAGTGGGGGACAAAGGGCACCCCTGTCTGGTACCTCTGCCCATAACAAATTGACGGGACACAAAGCCATTTACACAGACTCTAGCTGTAGGGGAGGAGTACAGCAGTCGAACCCATTGAATAAAAACTGGTCCAAACCCAAATTTCAACAGCACTCCCCACAGATACCTCCACTCCACAGAGTCAAAGGCCCTAGCAGCATCTAAGGACACCACCACCGCCTCCTCCGCAGGGTGGGGCAACTGCAGGTGACAAAAAAGCCTACGCAAATTTATAGCCGTAGATTTTCCCGGCATAAACCCAGTTTGGTCAGGATGTACAATCTCACTAATTACCCGATTTAAACGTGTTGCCAAAATTTTTGCCAAAATCTTAATATCCGTTGTCAATAGCGATATAGGTCTGTATGATTCTGGAAACAAGGGATCCTTTCCCGATTTAGGGATAAGAACTATAAGGGCTTCAGACATAGACGGAGACACACACCCCTGATCTCTAAAGCTTGTAAACATATCTTTCAAGTGAGGCACAAAGAACCCCAGATGCTTCTTATACAACTCTATGGGTATCCCATCCATGCCCGGAGCCCTGCCATTTGGAAATGAGGCTATCGCAGCTACAATCTCCTCATCAGTAATTGACAGGTCCAAACTTTCTCTACCGTCTGCGCTCAATTCAGGCAAGGAAACAGCCGCCAATTACGTGTCCAAATCAAAGTCTGAGTACTCGGCTCGACGCATAAGCATCTTTGAAATACACATAAAACACATCACTGATCTCTTCAGTCAAGGTATGTACAACACCCAAAGTATCTGTAATCCCCGCCACTACAGCCGCCGCTCTTTCTGACCTAGCTAAATAAGCTAAAAACCTACCACATTTATCCGCTTCAAAGTATTGAGTATGTTTAGCAAATAACAACTTACGCCTTGATTTATCTAATAAATAATCTGACCATTCTCTCTGTACCGTTAACCAAGCCGTCCTATCAGAAGCCACACGAGAAGAGAGATACACCTCCTCCAACCGCACAACCTCTTTTTCCAATCTATCACCTCTCAACCTAGCCTCTCTTTTGAAACAGTTAATACTTCTTATTAAGGAACCTCTTAAAAAAGCCTTGAATGAGTCCCAGACAAGAGGCGGGGCCGCCGTGTCTGTATTGGTAGCAAAGTACTCTTCCCATTGGGATTCTAAAGTATTTCCATCCTGCAATAATGTCAACCAAAAGGCATTAAGCCTCCAAAATGCTTGACCTTGGGAAACATTAAGTTTAACTGTTAATACCAATGGAGAATGATCTGCAATCCCCCTTGGTAAATATGCAGCATCGGAGACAGCCGGCAGTAACTCCTTTGATACAAGTCCTAAATCAATTCGGGAAAAAGCATTATATGAAGTGGAATAGCATGAGAAACAGACCTCTGCCGGATGCCTCAGACGCCACACATCCACCAAACCCATCTCTTCCACCAAATCAAGATAAGCCACTTTTTTACATGTTAACGTTAGAGGTGTATAATTTGAATGTCCAAGTATTATACTAATGTGCATGTACTTGCAAACTATGTAGGAGTCTGAGGAGTGAATTGTTTTGCTTAAGCATGCAATCCATTAGATTTGGGGGGGGGGAATTAAACAATTTACATTTTATACATTTGTGAGTGATTTGTCATTTTCCCACTTTATATTATAGATAAAAATGACAGATGCTGGCGCAAGTACTCCACCAGGTCTTGTTGAAAGAACAAGGTGCCGGCCTAAGTTTTCAGAACGTGAAATTGAAATTCTTGTCGAAATGACAATAGATAAATTCTATGCAAGCAGTAGACGTTTGTCCGCTTCCAAGAAAATACGCCACTGGGAAGAAATTACTGCCCAAGTGAACGCCATCGCTCCGTGTCAGAGGATGCCCCGAGAAGTACAGAAACGGTAATATTAATACGTTTTCAAATCAAAACATTATTTTTGGTTTAGTGTAAACATAGTACAAGTCTGACGACTTACCTTGGCACATATTTTGCCAGTGTAAGTCATTTGTATTTGAATGCCAGAATTGTAGCTAGGAAATGTCCATTGTGGTGTCAAAGTGTAGTCATACAAATTTACGTGTTACTTTCTTACAATTATCCAACCAGGACAAGGCATACACATTTAGCTCTGTGTGTGTGTGTCTGATTTATGTGTGTAAATTGAAAGTTTACACTATTATGTTTCATGTGTTTTTTTTGTTTTGTTTTGTTTTGTTTTGTTTTTATATAAAAGCACTTTATAACTAATATATTTTTCACATTTTTACAGCTGGGATGACTATATAGAGGAGTTAAAAGAAAAAATATTGCAGGGAAGGAGGCACACTGAAAGAACCGGTTTTGGCCCACCAATAGATCATGTATTAACCCCACTCGAAGAGCGAGCTAGCTTCGGCATTTCTGAGGAGTCTCTGGTTGGGGTGGTGGGTGGAATTGACACTGGCTGTGACCCACCCCTAACAGGGGCGTTATCTCCCCTAGGTACATTTGGACTATATACTATCTGTGTCTGTTAATGTTTCTGTTGTGTTTAGGAACATGTGTCACCTCTATCAGTATGTGGCTTAATGCTACCTTTCCAATAATTCTCCATTCGTTCAGCACATCATACTGACTCTAATTTTACCACTGACTCATTTGTGTAAATCTGTTTTTAAAATCTAACCTAAACATAAATAGGGCTCTTTGATAATTAGAAAGCAACAAATGCTTAATTTACATGGGTGTTAGGTTGCATATTGGTTGCTACAGTCTCTAAAATCATAATCCTCTAAATAGATGCATCACTATAGACATTAATTAAAGTAATAATTTTTTTGTTTTTTTCCTAAACATCTGCTTTGTTTTTATTTTTACAGAGCGGAAGTAGAAGAATAGTCATGTGGCTGAGTATGACATACACCAAGTGGGGGCGGCTGCCCGTGATGTTGAGAACCCTCGGAGGGAGGAGGCACAACTCTTGAGGCAGCAGACACTTTCGCTCATAAGCCAACACTTCGAATCTGTCACTCAGTCAATTGAATCCCACGTTTGTAATGTGTCCAATACCCTCATTCGTATTGAACACAAATTTGACGAACACATGACCACTTTAAATTTAACCCTCACAAGTATGTGCACCCTCTTGTCTCAAATACATCAGCAAACTTCATAACGCCCTCCACTAAATGACACTCCCATCACCTACCCCAGACCCTCAGCTCACTAATCCTAATCTTTCTCCCCTTTCTATTCCTTTGCCTCCTTCCCCTTATCTGGCTCCCGCACACCCCTCGGCACATCCCTCCCACCCCCCTGCCCCTTCGTCACGCCCTGCTGACCAAGAAAGTTCTGATGTTTCCTACAAGCCCTCAACATCACGGGTGACTCATAGCAAGACACATTTAGCAGCAACTAAAAGTTGGAAAAAAAATGATTTATTTTTTTTAAATTGGTTTTTGTTGTTAATTTTCAATTTTTTTTTTTATTTCTTTAGTCTAATGCAAATAAAATTAGACTTACAATTAAAATTGTTTGTAGTTTATTGTCTAAATATTATGTTGAAATGAAAAATGGAAACATGTTGTTTCAGAGTACACTGTTAAATCGGTACCCTGAATCAACATAACTTAAAACACTAATTTCCAAACACCAAAATTACTGTTTACTATACAAATCGCCCAGCAATGTGTTTGCTAAGTCGAAATCAATTGATGTTGTCAAATTTTTGGTGACTGTAAACAAAAACATACACAAGCATCTCCCCTCGCCCCCCCACAAAGCAATACCACCAAAATCAAGGAAAATCCCTAAGGGGGCTAGAATTGTTTGAGGCACAGGCACAAGTGTGTAGCGTAAGAATACAATAGAACTTTGAAAAGTGAGAAGCATGGATGCTTAATTGTGGCATTTCTTACAAATAAAGATACATTTAAAGCTGCCTGTTCCTTATTGCGGGGTCCATAAATATGTGTACCTCTTAATATAGAACAAAGGTTTTATTGACCTGGGGTCTGTGTTGTATGTACATATATTTGCCCTTATGTGTCTAAGGGAAGACATTTTTCATTATACAGTTTAGCCAAAACATGTTGCATTGGAGTGCGCTTTAAATTTACAATGTGTTGTGCAAATGCTGGAAACTTTACGTAAATTTTGAAAAAACAGACATACTATAATTTATATACAAAATAGAGTACTCATTTCCACCACTTGCAGTGTAGCATGGTTTGGTCCTTTGAAAATACTTGTAGTTTAATTTTTAACAAAAAGCGTTCGCTAATCCAGGGAACATTTTGAGTAGGTTTAGTGCTTGTCCTAGTATAACTGAACATATCTTAATTTTGTGGTTTGGGTGGTCTATGTGAATATATCACCATTGTTTGTTTATTTTGTTGTAACTATCATTATTTTATTCACCCTTGCTTTGTGACCTGGTTGTGCATAGTTTCACATTGTCAGCTTGGTAGTGCTTTCCTTCCCTTTACAACTCAGTCCCTCTAGGTCACAGCATGCCAATGCAGCCATGGCATATTCCTCACCCAGTAGTACTAGTGCAGTGATGGGCAAACTATGGCCCACGGGCCAGATCCGGCCCACTTAGAGGTTCTATCCGGCCTGCCAATATTTTAAAAAATTTCATTAAAATATGCATAAAATTATTAGGGACGACCCTGTGTGTCAGAACCTTCATTTTTATGCCTTCCCAGGTATTTCCTCCATTACACTTCATCCTCCTTCCTAAAAGGACACTTTGTATGTCAATCACTCAAACACCTGCCCGCCCCCTAATGGCTGAAAGTCATGTGAGAAGACATGGGCTGGGCCATATACTAAGGCGGATTTCGATTGGCTGCTGTGTTGTCAGTTAGTGGCTCACCAGAAAGACGGATCTGCAACAACCTGCTGAAATAAGTGCTGTGTCTGTACGATCGCTGCACTTATAGAGGTAACACTGCTATATAACACCCTCCTGTCCCATTCAAAAAATTTGTATTATATATTTCAATATTTGAGTTTTTTAATAAATTATATTGGCCCGCCTAAAGTTTTTCTTTTTTATTTGGCCCGCTCCTGAAAAAGTTTGCCCATCACTGTATTAGTGTAACTTAGGTAAAACCTGCCCATCCTTGGACCTAGACTGCACCAGTGTGAAGTGTCATTATTACATTATTTTGCCACACACACACACTGCTTAGTGAAGGGAGATAATTATAAATGCACATGGGTGGAAACCCCTATGTGGAGGTTTCCCATCTTATTAGGGAATGTGTGGCAGTAGTGAGTACTCAGGGCTTGTTTGACATTCTGGAGGGTGAACACTATGCTGTGTGAGGATATTTAAATTGTTATATGATAGTGCAATAATGGTAAGCTATTTGCAAGTTGCTTGCAAACGTAAAATTTGCACACATGTTGAACCTGGGTTTGGTATCACAATGGTAACATGTGGCCCTAACTATTATTTACAAATAGTTTCAGCTGCTGCTTGCAGATATTACCATCCATATTCTACATTGAGTGCAATGCTCTGATATTTCACTGGACAATTTCTATGTTAATTTGAAATAAGATACATTTCCACTATTGGCCAACAGATCCAATCTAACAGCTGTGTTTATTTACATTCAGCTTGTCCTAATAAACTTGATAAAGAGTGCATAAATAATATATTATTTATGCTTAATTTTATAATATATAACAGAGATTCAGTCACAGTTGAATTAGCACACTAGCTTTGCACAAAATCAGCCATTTTGCCCCCCACCTGTGACTGTGGGTGGTAACTAAATACTTAAACAGGTTTTCAGCATTTTGTCTGTAATTAGCAAATGAAAGACTTGCCAGGTTCTAGACTCCGCCCACAAGAGGTGTTTACACTAGACAAAGAAATTAGGTTTGTTACTCCATGCTGGATTTCGGACTGATAGGTAATGTAGCTCCTAGGTGAACAGGCCTACTTAGGCCCTGACTAGTATGGAGTGTGCATGGCATGAAAGGTGAGTGTGAGCATGTTATAATGTGTTGTTGAATGGAGGACATAAGAATGAATGATTATTTGTTGTAAGTGATATGAAAGTTTAAGTGAGAATGAAAGTTTGGATTGATATGGACAGAGTTACATAAATGCATGCCTGGTTGGGATAAATGAAAACATTTGTGTTTATACATAGTTAATGCTGTGCTGTGACTTGTGGAGTGCTGTACTATACATAGTCTGGATCCTGGTTGGGATAAATGAAAGCATTTGTGTTTAAATTGGGATCGATTAGTTAGGCTTTGGTAATGGAGACGTTTGTGCTATGTGTGAAATATCAGGTGTTAAAATTGGCCAATGGACATTGTGCGTTTACTGCTGAATATAGAGCTATTTGTGGTGGATTGGCTAAATCCTGCTTGTAATGAGTAATGGGTCTGTACTGAGTTCACATTGTTTAGTAACTGTAATTGTTTAGTAGGCCTTGTGGGCCTACAAGCATGGCAAGTCAGCCATTTTGGATGGTGACTACATTGCATAGAAAGTGATGGTTTAAGGAAGTGATCAGATTGTTAGATATGCATAGAAAGTGGGTTTATGCACCGAAAGTATAGTAGTTTGAACTGGTTGAAACGATCTAGTGAAAATGGCCACTAGACTTTAAGTGACGTATGTTTGTGGTCTGTATGGATTCTTCCCCTCCCCCGTCACTACACAATACACACACACACACACACACACACCTTTAAACAATAGTTAGTCAAAATACACACAATTACATATATATCTATATTACAGGCAATAAGTATGATATATATTGCACTAAAGCTATATTGTGTGTACAATATTGTTACGCTGTTTATTGTTCTATAATATAATACAACACACTTTAAACAAATCCTATATCTTGTCGTGATTATTCTTGAAACTTGTCGATTATAAAGAAATATAAAAATTATATTTCATGGGTTAATTCAGAAATACCTTTTGCGAGGAGTTGTTAACGGTATTTAAATGGTCAAACATATATTTGCCAGTATATTAAGGAGATTGTAACCCAAAAAGGAGAAAAGGAATATACTTTTACAAAACTGGTCTTGTGATCCTGTTTAAATGTTAACACTATATTCTGGCTGGTAAAATCCTTTCCACTCGAGATTATAAAATAAACAAAGACATACAAGGTACACAATACAAGCAGACCAGACAATAATAGCCATTAACCATGTGGGTAATTATATATAATAAGTTATTAAGTGTAAGAGACAAAGTGCAGTTTGGGTATAATTTCATGTGGTTTACAGTGACAATATTCACCAAAATGCTAAGGACACCTGTAACAGACTTTTTTACACCCAAAAAAACAGTAAAACATATGACTGTAGTGTGCAAGTGGTGACAGATAACGATGTGTCTGCCGCCACCATTTAGTAAGTTTCGAAGTGTGTATATATGTGTGGCATGAATAGAACATTGCCTGATCGTACATAATTCAGTATTGCAGATGTGGCGAAATTACCTATTTAAACAGGTGATATAAGAAAAGGGTGGATAGTGTCGGTGCTTTACTGGTGGACTCAACTAGACTGGTAGCGAATCTGGGTGTGAGAAATAAAGCAGATGGTGGTTTTGCGTATGACACCAAGGTTTTGGACTTGATTGTGTAGTTTGTGTTTGGGCACACACTAGTTTCTTATCAAAGTGCTGATTGTAACAGGAGTTTCAGTACTTAAATGTGGTTTTAACATGTCCTGCCCTATGCTGGGCACACACTACAGAAATTTCAACCATCTTTTTATGCCGATCGATTTTACATGCGATCAATGTTTCCGATCGCTCAGTCCATGGACTGCATACACACTAGCCTTGTTTAGGACGATAAAGGGAAGAGCAGACGTCCCTTTAGCGACTTTTTACAGCCATGTTGTCGTGAGCAATGACTGTAATTTCGTACTCACTGTTGTGGATTGGTCGGAAGTTTATACACACTACACAACGTAAACGAGATTGGAACGAAAATATTAAACGGTACAACCAACCAAATGAGGTGACAATCGTCCATTTGGGCAGACTTTTGACCATCGTGTCACTGCACACACTGACCCGACTTTTGAACGAGCGGTCGTATGTCGGCTGATTTAGCCGATTATTGGATGAAAACTGTGTAGTGTGTACCCAGCTCTAGGAAGAATTGCCACATACAATTCTAACATTTAATTACCCTACTTTGTCCACATTTACTGAGGACAGGTGAAGATAGATTGGACTAATATCAGCTAATAAAGTAATAAAATAATTCCTTCAGCAAAAGAGACTTTTAGAATAAAATTGTATCATTGTTTATTTACAAAAGAATATGCAAGCACTCATTTTCAGAATTGAAAACTCTCTGATCTTCAACGGACCAGACAGTAGTTTTTGTTTCAACAAAAAGTAGGTTGTACTTCAATTTACAAATATCATATTACAATTGGCTGAGAAAGTATATAGGCGTATCCTGATCCCCATGGCTCTCCAGGATGCAATGGAAACTCTGAAGAAATTCTTGCAACTCTTTGTTCCAACATCTGTGATTAGAAACATCTGTCCTTTGAATAACTCCTTCATTCCTGTTCCTTCTCTTTAGCTCACACGTAAGGCTCCAAATGACATAACAATACCACATCAATTATTAATGATATACTAAAATAAGATAAAACAATATAAATATTTTAATTTTAATAAATTGTCTTCATCCAAAATAAAACATCTTTGATAGTCCTCTAAACTATCACACAATATTATGATTACGATGTTTAATTTGTTCATACAGTTCTATAATTTCTTCCCCTATATTATTCTCTCTTAATTTTTATACTCAATGTTTTCTTACAAAATTTCAACAGTACTGGTATACTCAGGGGATTCAAGGGATTTCTCATCCCTTCTTCCCTTCTCCCCCTTCCTCGACTCCGTCTCCGTTTCTCCCGTCTCTCCGTCTCATCCATGTGTCTGTCTGTCTTCCCCTCCCTTTAGATTGTTCGCTCCTTTGAGCAGGGCTCTCCTACCTTCTGTTTCCATCACTTTTAACTGCGCTCTCCAGCTACTCAGCTCACCTCCTCTCAGTCCTTCTGCCCTCTGTCTCCTCTCGCTTCTCTCCGCTCCCCTCAGTGACTCTCAACCTGTCATCCGTGCCCACCCTCTTGGGCCATAGTTACCTGCCTATACTCACTTTTCCCCTCCCTCCCTCTCTTTCATGCTGTGCCTGAGCCCCCAGAGTTATAGTGCTTACTGTTACTTGTACTGTGCTGTTTCACCTTGTACTGTGCCATTGTTTGTCCTTGTACGGCGCTACGGATACTTTGTGGCGCCCTATAAATAAAAATTAATAATAATAATAATAATATACACTTTAATACAAAATAGATAACTAACAATATTCCTAATATAAAAAAAATCTTCCTAATGAATGCATCAACATTTCTGCCTCAGCACCGGGGTCATGAGTTCGATTCCCGACCATGGCCTTATCTGTGTGGAGTTTGTATGTTCTCCCTGTGTTTGCGTGGGTTTCCTGCGGGTGCTCCGGTTCCCTCCCACACTCCAAAAACATACTGGTAGGTTAATTGGCTGCTATCAAAATTGACCCTAGTGTCTCCCTTTCTGTCTGTCTGTGTCTGTGTGTGAGTGTGTATATATTAGGGAATTTAGACTGTAAGCTCCAATGGGGCAGGGACTGACGAGAATGAGTTCTCTGTACAGCGCTGCGGAATTAGTGGCGCTATATAAATAAATGATGATGATGATGATGATCAACAATTGAAACCATGTACAAAAACCTGAAAAATTATTATTATATATTGTTTTTAATCTAATAATGAAAACCTTGTATCTACTGCAAATAATGTCATGTTCTATATATTGTAACAAAGGGAGGCATTTATCTGACAAAATGCAAAGAAAACATACAAGCAGAGTAAGACATTGGCGCAGTTATGCACCTAGATTCAGGTTAAACCAAGTAAAGACTTATGTGTAGTTTAAAGTTGGTTAACTTACATGATTTGAAAGCTGCTTCCTCTCAGCAAACAGACAGGGTGTGTCTGTTAGTCAAACAGCCAGTGATGGGCGTTTTCTCTTGAAGATAAGGTGGGTGTGTCACCTGTCCATCAAGCTAAGGCTGGGGGAGGAGCATCACTGGCTTGTTTGTGTCATTTGTTCACTGAGACCAATGCTGTGAAAGCTGGCTGGTCCTGAGAGAGAGCTGGTCTATGTATAGCTAGCGTTTAGGGTCTCCATAATTGCTGTGAAAGTATACGGTGTCAAAACATTTACCATCCTGACAATAAAGCTACATAAAAAGGAAGAAGTTGTTCGCGTGTGCTTCTGCGGGCTCTTGCCACAATATATATTTGCAAAATCTCTCTTTACTTTTATTGCTTCATCTGTAATGTTACACAATAACCTCTTGTTTGTGCAGTAAAATAATTTAAGATCAATCTATGTTCTATTAACTATATTTTAAAAACTTGAAGTTCTTTTGCAACATAACAAAAGGTTTCATCATACACATTTGATATTTTATCAATCAATGTAGCTAAACCTTGGATATAAAACCAAAACCAATAAAATACATGGTATTGCTACATGTAATATATCTATGTATACAATATCTATAAACTTTCCGGGCTTGTTTTTATTTAACTGCTCTTTACAAACGCCATCTTGTAACATTATAATATTTTATTTCAATGCTACTGTTCCCAAATATCTCTTTGATCCAACATATCTAAATTTTAGATTTATTTTTAAATGCAGGACTTTTCCCAATTTTACCTATATGTTCATTTTTCTCATCTATAGGTCTATTAGTAAAATTTATACATATAACACTTTCAGTCAATACATGTAGCAACAATTTTAAATAAAGAGGTTGTGTTTCATTATATTTCCCAGCAACTGGTCTTTCCTCTGGCAAATTAAGCAACTCTGTAAGATTTAAAGGTATTGGTAACAATTCAACATATTGGTGTCCATGTAGTGTATGTGTACACATCCAACAATTAGTTTAAGTGTTCGTCCTATCATACCATTGTACACATTTTCAGGAGGTTATTGCAATATTGACATATACATATTTCAGTTGACAGTCTCTCATTACAATCTTCAGGTTTATCTCCAATTACTTATCTTTTAATTCTATCTTATATGTGTCATTATTGTATGTGTTATTAGTTATGAGTAGAATGAATGATGAAGACAGTTCTGGTTGTATATACTGACAGTTCTCAATAGGCATATGTAGTACAATCCGTTTCAAAGTCTCTTGTTGCTTTTGTAACTGCTTACTCATCTAATTCAGGTACTTAACAGTTACATCTTGAATGCATTTGAAAATTCTCCTGCGGGCTGATAATATTGGGTTGTCTTCTGAACAAAATCTCATATGGTGAAAAAATTGAATGGAAGTCTGGGAGTGGTTCTGATACTATAAAATATTAGAGATAAAACTTCTAATCAAATCATCCCTGTATTCTTCATCACTTTACTCAGTGTATTTTATATACCATTAAATCGTTTCAGTAACTTATTTTTTAATTCTTTAGTAAAATACATTAAAAAACAAAAACAAACTTACACATTGAAATGTACACCTCTGTCATTCTCAATCATTGGTGATATACCATATCTATTCACAAATTCATATACCAATTTCTTTGCTGTAAATACTGCAGTGCAACTTGTAGTGGAATTACACTTCTATCCCACTTAGAAAACATATCTACAAACATTAGTACATACATTAGATTACGACATTTTTTTTATTTGGATGAAGTCAATTTATATTATCTGGAATAAATCTATGTAGGAGGGATATGTGATGGTTCTACAGATATGGCTTTACCTGGATTCTTCCCTCAGGCAAATAAAGCATGAACCAGCCTTTTTATCTGCATGAGAAGCCAGGTGCACACCAGTAGGCCTCAAGTCCACACATACCATACTTATCTAAATGAGTCAGACCATAGGCTGCTTCTGCCAGTGCTGGTAGGTAAGCCTTTGGGGCCACTGATCTATCTTTACCAACTTTCCATATACCATTGGTATATTGTACAAATCCCTTCAACTTCCAGAGGGCCAATTCCTGTGAATAACAAAACTTTTACATTCTGATTAATTTCTGATCAGTAATTAACTGAAACAACAACAAATTCAAGTCCTGTGAAGAAATGTTAATTAGTAATGGACTTCTTACTACACCTATTGTAACTTCATCTGTCCTTTATTACCTAATGCAATTGATCAGTATTACCTGTGTGATCTTAACACTTAATCACTACCTACAATGACATCTGAATAGCATCTAACATCTTCTTCACATGTTGAAAATATGCTATCAAAGTACCTACTACAGTTAGACAATCTCTAAACCACCACAATGCACCAAATACATATCCACTATCTGTGTAGATGTTTAATACTTTTGACTTGCACCAACTCACACACTGTTGTAAGTGCTACTTATATTATATCTTATACATAGCTTTCCAATCTCATTTTATCTATGATAACTACCATCTGTATAAAAAATTATACCTACTCCCAGTAAGTGTGTATCCCCAATGTCAGAATTAGCAGTAAAGGTTCTAGTCCAATAGTTCCATACGGTCATAAATAGGCATTAATTCATCAAAAATGTCATATACTTATCAATACTTTCATCCACACTCTGTGCATTCCCATGCACACTTATTAAGACCATAACAGTATTAAAGATATCACACCAACAAATAGTTAAAGAAAAGCCATAAGATCTCATTTACAATTTACGAATCTGGCAGCGAAAACTTGTCATGTTTGTGCAAAATTCATCAAGAGCAAAACAGGATATGGAATGAAAAAAATAATAATTTCTGACTAA
Organism: Mixophyes fleayi; assembly: GCF_038048845.1. Lineage (NCBI taxonomy): Eukaryota > Metazoa > Chordata > Amphibia > Anura > Limnodynastidae > Mixophyes > Mixophyes fleayi. The sequence goes on from NC_134402.1 coordinate 294,128,888, forward strand.
ATACTATTTTCTATGAATAATGCTACTGTTGCAACTACTTTTAAACAGATTGACAATGAATGAGCATCTATGTTTAAATTCGTCACTATAATAAACAATAGGTCTTTGATAGTTTCCATGTATATTCCAACTACACATCTCTAGAGAGATGTGCACTAATGATTTATTTAGCGACTTGTGCATATGCAAAATAACTCGCAAACTTTCTGAGGAAAGATGTGTCAGTACTTGGGTCAAGCAATAACCCAAATACTTAACCTGAACTGGCAAAATTGCAGTTTATTTCTGGAAACCATGTAGCCATGTTGATATAGGAATATTAACAGCTAACAATAGTGTCTACAAAGACTGTAAAAAACAAAACAAAAGTAAGTTATTAACATATAAGATAAATACAAAATCACAGTGTGATATAAAAGTCTCAGGAAAATCAAACAACAAAATAGTTCACATAAATTGTAAGCTTGCGAGCAGGGCCTTCTCACCTCTTTGTCTGTTTTACCAAGTTTGTTTATTAGTTTACTATGCTTGTCCCCAATTGTAAAGTGCTACGGAATATGTTGGTGCTATATAAATAAATGATAATAGTTCAGCATCTAAAGTTCTCTGCTTTCTTTTTTTTCAGAAATCTACACATGTATTTTTTTTCTCTTCAAATGCCATGGCCCCCTCACTCTCTTGTGCTGAGCACAAAGACACTTTTCCACTAGGAGTAAAAGGTGTGGGGGATGTGTCTGGTTCTCCGTTAGAACAAAAAAACAATGATAGAAATAATTCTTGTCAGCACATAAAATCGTTATCAGACATTTTTAGTTGTGGTTTACAATCACATTGAATATTTTTAAATTATTTGGGCTATTCTCTTTGTCTAAAAGATTTTAATTGAACAGTCAATAATGTATATTTCAAATCTTCCTGTTTCTTACTACTAATAATATATCACAATTAATGATCAACTCTTACTCCTACACTCTAGGGTTGCAATTTGAAGAATGCTTCTCAAAGTTTCTGCTAAAACTTCAGCTCCAAATTTTAACAGCCATTTATCTATGCTCTGCTATGTCCACATATATATATATATATATATATATATATATATATATATATATATATATATATATATATATATATACATACATATACCCATCTAATGTGACATTTTAGCCAAATCTTATGCATAGGGATGTGCACCGGCGACTTTTGGTGTCTCGTGTTTTATATTTTGGATTCGGATTTTCGTGATGTTTTGGGTTCGGATTTGTTTTGCAAAACACCTGCCGAAAGGTTTTGGTTCGGATTTAAGGTTTTGGATTCTGATTTTTTTTTAAAAAAGCATAAAAAGTTCAAAAATCAAGTTTTTGGGCTTATTTTCACTCCTACGCTGCTATTAACCTCAATAACATTCAATAACAAGCATTTCCACTAATTTACAGTGTATTCTGAACATCTCACAATATAGTTATTAGTTCAAAACGTTGCAACGAGGTATCTTTCTGGACTGCGTAGTGGAGTGGTCCCAACAATATAATAAGAAAACCATCAACTGGTCTTAATCGCACCAAAAAATGTACCTGGACTGCGTAGAGGAGTGGTCACCACAATATAATTTAAAAACCCTGAACTTGTATGATTCGCACCAATAAATGTATCTGGACTGCGTAGAGGAGTGGTCACAACAATATAATTTAAAAACCCTGAACTTGTATGATTCGCACCAATAAATGTATCTGGACTGCGTAGAGGAGTGGTCACCACAATATATATAATAAGAAAACCATCAACTGTTATGAATCGCACCAAAAAATGTACCTGGACTGCGTAGAGGAGTGGTCACTCACCACAATATAAATTAAAAACCCTGAACTTGTATGAATCGCACCAATAAATGTATCTGGACTGCGTAGAGGAGTGGTCACCACAATATAATAAGAAAACCATCAACTGGTCTGAATCAGACCGAATAATGTACCTGGACTGCGTAGAGGAGTGGTCACCACAATATAAATTAAAAACCCTGAACTTGTATGATTTGCACCAATAAATGTATCTGGACTGTGTAGAGGAGTGGTCACCACAATATAATAAGAAAACCATTAACTGGTCTGAATCGGACCGAATAATGTACCTGGACTGTGTAGAGGAGTGGTCACCACAATATAATTTAAAAACCCTCAAATGGTCTGAATCCCACCAAAAATTGTACCTGGACTGCGTAGAGGAGTGGTCCCCACAATATAATAAGAAAACCATCAACTGGTCTTAATTACACCAAAAATTGTACCTGGACTGCGTAGAGGAGTGGCCACCACAATATAATTTAAAAACCCTCAAATGGTCTGAATCCCACCAAAAATTGTACCTGGACTGCGTAGAGGAGTGGTCCCTACAATATACAACATAATGCCAAAAAAAGAGTTGCAAGATGGAATTGTCCTTGGGCTCTCCCACCCACCCTTATGTTGTTGAAATAGGACAAGCACACTTTAACAAACCAATCATTTCAGCGACAGGGCCCACCAAACAACTGTGGCTGAAATGATTGGTTTGTTTGGGCCCCCACACCAAAAAACAATTCATCTCTCCCTGTACAAACTAAACAGGCTCTACTGAGGAAAGATGTCATCCTCATCCTCAACCTCTGATTCCTCTCCCCCTACAGTGTGTACTTCCTCCTCCTCACACATTATCAATTCGTCCCCGCTGGACTCCACAACCACAGGTCCCTCTGTACTATCTGGAGGGCAGTGCTGTACTTCATTGAGGAATTGATTATTCATTTTTATAAACATCATTTTTTCAACGTTGTGAGGAAGCAACCTCCTTCGCCGCTCACTGACCAGGTTCCCCGCTGCACTAAAAACTCTTTCCGAGTACACACTGGAGGGGGGACAACTCAGGTAAAATAGAGCCAGTTTGTACAGCGGCTTCCAAACTGCCTTTTTTTCCTGTCAGTAACAATATGGACTGTCTGACATTTGTCTATTTGGATGGTGTCAGCAAAATAATCCTCCACCATTTTTTCTATTGTGACAGCATCCAATGCAGCAACAGTAGACATGTCTGCAATGATTGGCAGGTCCTTCAGTCCGGACCAGATGTTATCAGCATCCCCGCCAGCGGGTCTTTAAGGAAAACTGAGCTTTTTCCTCGCAGCTTTATCCTCCAAATTTTTGTTTTCCATTATATGTAGCACAAGAGAGCGTACCCCTAAGCCACACACACTCGGCAAAGCCTTTAAAAATTATATGCGGCACAGGAGAGTACCACTGGACTTATACTGCAGAATCAGTGAACTTTGTAATATTGCAGTACCACTGGACTTATACTGCAGAATCAGTGAACTTTGTTATATTGCAGTACCACTGGTGGACTTATACTGCAGAATCAGTGAACTTTGTAATATTGCAGTACCAATAGACTTAAACTGCAGGATTGTTTTGGGATATTTTTTTTTAATTTCTTTTTTTTATAATTATTATTTATTTATTTTTTTATAACTTTTTTTAATTTTTTTTTATAACTTGGGAATAATGGGGAAATAACAATGCCCTTAGAAGGACAGAGCACAGGACACAGCACCACTGGACTGAACAGGACACAGCACAGGACCCAGCAGCACCACTGAACTCAGAAGGACAGAGCACAGGACACAGCACCACTGGACTGAACAGGACACAGCACAGGACCCAGCAGCACCACTGAACTCAGAAGGACAGAGCACAGGACACAGCACCACTGGACTGAGCACAGCACAGCACAGGATATAGCAGGGCAGAGGACCACCTAACACAACCTCCCTCTACCCTGATCAATGCCTGAGTGAAGATGGTGGCGGCCAGCGGGGAATTTATAGAATCCGAGTATCGCGAGATCCGACAACGGGATTATGACTCGGAGCCTCGCTTTCAGTTTTGCAATTGACGGGAATACCCGGATCTGTCTCGGATCCAGAAAGGATCGGCAAGGTTCGGGTGGGCTCGGATTTCAGATATCCGAGCCCGCCCATCCCTACTTATGCATAATAATCCTTAAAAGATTTACTATTCTTTAGCTTAATCATGAAAAGTTTATATTAATCAACTCACAGGAGAAAGTACATAATTAGCAACACAATGATATTAAATATTAGTAATTTTAGTATGATAAAAAAAAATCATGCACAGAATTTAGAATTATCACAAAATTGAACAATGTCTCTCACAGGCAATGAGATTTCAAAAACCCATAATAAATTTCTGACGACCTAACAAATATGGCTTTGTATTTTTTTTTCTTTCTCTAAAGTTACAGTTAACTATTTCTGATGCAGCCCCTGCACCATCTATTGGTTACTTCTGGTAGTGCAGCCACTCCCTATTAAATTACTTTTTATTGTTATCCTGTGTCTTTTCAGACATAACTGTTTCAGAGTCACCTAGATCAGATTCAGGTGACTGTAAAACACTACTTAAAGTTTCTAATGGCTTCCAATGTTCCACTTCCGCTTTCCACAAAGCCAAACAGTAATTCATTAATAATTTAGTTTTCTGATATTTCAATTTTTCAATTTCTGTTTGCACATTATCCAAAATATTTTTATCAAAGGACCCTGCATGTGGAAACTGCTTATCACAATAATTAGTCATATTCATACAGCCTTACACAAATCACTAAAAAAAACACACACGTTTGTAATCCTGCAGTTTTACAAAATTAAACTTATTTTTCTATCTAAACCTATGGACAATCTTTCTCATATTTCACTGAGGATTTATCCCCGCAGTACATAAATCGCTCATTATATTTTATATTCATCTTTATTTTATTTTAAATTTATTTCAAGAACTGGACTCTGCAGTACGTAAGTCCAAATTTCTCAAGTTAAAATGCGTCCCGCAGTGCGCATTCAATCGATAGTGGTCCCACTATCCATTAGGCCTCACATCTGAGAGATAGCCCCAATCTCAACACTGTATTCAGTGACTACGTAGATTTATTAACTTTTTATTTTATCTCTTAACTTCTCAACACTCGTTAACACACTCATACTCAGATAAGCAGTTCACAAAGCAGGCTCCCCTGAAATCGGGCACATTTTTTTATATTGCCTACATTCCAATAACAGAAATACATATGATGTACTGTTTAGCAAAGTAGCAGACAGAAAAATGTAACACTTTAAACTCCTACTTTTAAATTCTATTACAGTTACTATAACCAAAAATAATAATAAACTAAAAGTTCTCATTTCTGCAACACAAATCTCATTGGGAAAAAAACACAAGATAACCAGTTTGCAATCCATGGTGTACGTCTCTCTCTATTTCAAAAGGATCGGCAATAACTTACCTTCCTTTATAAAAGAGAAAATCGTCGACCATGCATTTCAAAATTAGAGATCCAAATGTCCTTTGTCCAAATTCAATCATGTTGAGGAATCTCAGCTATTGCCTCCAATTAATAAAGTAATAAAATAATTCCTTCAGCAAAAGAGACTTTAAGAATAAAATTATATCATTGTTTATTTAGAAAAGAATATGCAAGCGCTCATTTTCAGAATTGAAAACTCTCTGATCTTCAACGGACCAGACAGTAGTTTTTGTTTCAACAAAAAGTAGGTTGTACTTCAATTTACAAATATCATATTACAATTGGCTGAGAAAGTATATAGGCGTATCCTGATCCCCATGGCTCTCCAAGATGCAATGGAAACTCCCACACTTTTAAATAGGATTAAATGTTACATTTAAACAAACAATACATACTTACATTCTTCAACTGGCTCCTACTCCATATCCACCTCCTGAGACTCTAACTGTCAGTGCTCCAGGACCTTCTGCTTGCCAGGACCTTCATCATGGTGCATGTGGGTCATAGAGGCTGTTAAAATGGAAACACATTAGTTCTTTGATTAATGTTGCATGATTCTCATTTTCACCCAAACACTGTCAATACTTACATTTGTAACACTGTCATCATTGTGTTTGGTAAAAAGTGTTAGCAATTACTTTTGGCATTGCCTGCAAATAACATTCTGAAATGTAATCAATTGATATTATTAACACAGCATATGGGTCATGTAATAAGATTTGCAAGCTAAACCTGAGTTTTGAAACATCCAGCCATATTTTTTGTCACATTAAACATTAGTGAGATCATAGCTTGAAAAAATACATTAAGTTATTTGGTTTGTTTTGGGGTCAAAGTGCTTGTAATAAATAACTGCACTAAACTAAGGAGAGATTTGCAAACATTTGCGAACATGTTTGAGTTGGGTAGTAAAGCTTGTCTCGCTTTACTCCTTTTTCTTACATTTATTATAGATTCTCTTTCATTCAGACAATAACACATGTATGATTTGCTATACGTTTGTGTCAACATTCTGTTTTTATCTTAAATTTTGCTTTTGTCATTTAAAAATCGTATAGCATTTGTGTATTATACATTTGACATTTGAAAGGGAACACATATGATACATTTTACTTACCTTAAAGATATCAATCACATACTGCCTGAAATTGGCAGCCTCATCTGTCTCCCGAGGTCTGTGTTCAGGCTCCCCCACCTCATCCATCCAAGCAACCTCGTCCTCCACCCCTGGAGCCCCACTCCGGAGAGCAATATTGTGAAACACCACACACAGAGCTATGATGTTGAATACTTTACTCGGCCCATACATCAAGGCACCACCCGACTGGTCCAGGCATCTGAAACGTACCTTTAGAAGACCAAAAGCCAGTTCAATGACCGATCTGGTGGCTGTATGAGCCGAGTTGTATGCAACCTCACGCTTTGTGATTGGGCTCAACATCAGAGTGAGGAACCAAGGGCATAAGGGATAAGCGTTATTTCCTATGTAGGGTGAGAAGAAAGACAGAAGAACCACACATTAATACACTCTTAGACTAACAAATGACCACTCTCCAAATGCTAACATAGAAATATATAAATAGTACATTATAGTGAAGGCACATTGGCAGGTAAGTCATGAATATTTGCTACAAGAAACAATACATTATTGTTTACTAAACACATTTGCCAACCTGAAAACTATAGGTGGCTGAAGGCTTTTTACAATGTGCTTTCTACGTGATATTGGAGGGATGTCATGGGCAAGATCTAACTTACATATAGAGAATATTTTAAAAATAACCACCTCTTTAACAATGTAAGCTACCAACAAATTATATAACATTTAGAAAAGACACTAATTTATCAAAAACTTTACTTAGGCCTATGGCCTTCTAGAGTTTGATAAATTTACATTGAGGTTCCAAATTGCCATTTTCAAAAAATCATGTAACCTTAGATGTGATTTATCTGTTTACTAAATCATGCTACATTAACTGGAGCATGTACAAACTTGTTCAAACAAACCAACCAAATGTTTTTGTTTTTTAAAAAAAAAAAAAATCACATGCACTATATGACCCAATGTTGAAACATAACATCCGATGCCAAAGATCACATACAGAGTACAGTCACTTTGAAGTTAATGATTGTGAAAAAAAGGTTAGCAATAAATTGAGTAAATACATTACTCTAATTACCAAGAAGCCACGCGTCTTCATGTGGCCTTGCCCCCCCTTGCAATTTGTGCCACGTCCCTGATTGCCTAAACGCAAATGAGTCATGGGTACTCCCACCCCATTTGGCAACCAGGGGGTAGATGTTGCCTATAGCAATCAATTACATTCTAGCTGTCATTTTGTAGAATGTACTAAATAAATGAAAGCTGGGATCTGATTGGTTGCTATAGGCAACGTCTCCATTTTACCAAAACCGCAGTTTAGGAAATCTAGCTAGCCCCAGGTTTCGTATCTGGAGAGAGGAAAGTCTGGTCTTTTATTGAGTGGAAATGCTTCCTGTTCAAATACAGAGAAGCATCCCCACTCAACGGGTCCAAGGCCACATGCGTCCCATCTAATGCTCCTATGACTTACGGAAAGCCAGCTATGGTGGCAAACTGCCACTTAATGCACACAAGGGACTCCTCATCGAGTGGCAGATGTATAAACTGCGAGAGCCACGACAGAAATGCCCTGAGCACAACCTTCAGAACACGACTGAAGGTGGCCTGGGACATACCTGCCACGACCCCCACTGTGGTCTGGAACGACCCAGTCGCACAGAAGTGCAGTTCCGTCAACAGTTTGGTCAAAGGCGGTACTGCTTTCGGGATGTTGCGCATTGGCTCAAGGTCACTCTGCACAATGCGCTGGATGTCCAAGATGACATGAGGAGTAAGCCGATAGCGACGGACAACCTCAGCATCTGACATCCCAAAGAGGCTGACACATGGCCTAAACACACGCTCCCTAGGACGGCAATGTTGTACCAGTTGGTGATTTGGACGGTGTAGAGGATCATCCTCAAGAAACAGATCCTCATCCAACTCCAGAATCTCCTGTATGTGTGACAAAAGGAAGAATTTAAAAGCAAACTAATTAGCTGAGGCCTTTACAGCTTTGTTTTTTCTATGTAGACTCCATACATGCAAATCATACAGATTTTTGAAAATGCCACATGAATGCTGATCCCACACTTTTCATACATAATTGCGCATCATATTGAGCCTTAATTTTTTGTAGATTTGGGTGTATATGTTGGAAATGCGTCTCTTGCAACATTACAATCTGAGGAGAATGACGTTTCAAGTACTGGAACAAAATAGTGCGCTTTTGTGGCGTATTAAGACCATTAGCATTTATAGTTAGAACCGAGAGGGTCATGGTTGATACCAGTAGAATTTATGCCAAGATAATTTTGGGTAGTATAAAAGGAGCAGCTCGATATCAGGCCGAGGTGCCAAGGATAGGGAGGGGAGAAAATGGGTTAGTAGGGGAATGAAAGTAGAGTGAGGGGAGAGAAGACAGCTTGACTGGCAAGTCATGTCTTCAAAAAGTCGAGACCAGTACATCCTGTGTACTTGGGGAGTGTGGGGGGTGGTTGTGTAGCCGTGGGTACACTTGCTCGGGGAGAAAGGGGAATCCTAGTCGTTGCAAATATGCGAGGAGAAATATACATGTATGTAGCTTATAAACATTTAAAAGGAAGAGATAAATACAAAAGTATTACTATGTAGAACATTATCAGTTTAGCTAACTCTATATAGTCATTTTGGCTAACAGTAACCGTAACATTAACAGAAAATAAGAACAGTGTTAACATTGGACAACCATTGAGAGACATCAGTCAGAAAACATACAAAAAATAATAACAATATTGTATCGTGAATGCAATGTAAGTCTACTTGCTTGTTGACGATAACTCAGGAACCAATATGAGTAGAATTTCCTTCATTCATGTCTCTGAAACATTATTAGAGTTGCCGCTAATCTTTTCCAGGTATCACGAACCGGTTTTCTGAACTCTCTGTCGGCAAAAGTTAGAAACTTATGTCCAAGTCTTTCATGTTTGTGTCCATGAAGCCGTGGGAGCCCCTGGTCTCACAATCTCCGCTGTGTTTGATATCAATGTTGGAGGTATCGCTATTCCCAGAGTCCGCAGCAGGGTGATTCCTTGGTCTGGCGTCTTAACCTTATGAGATTGACCTTCGTGGCCGACCAGTAGGTGGAACGGAAACCCCCATCGATATCGAATTTTGTGATCTCTTAATAGCTTAGTGATTGGGGCGAGATCTCGTCGTTTCTGCAGCGTAGAGGGAGCAAGATCTTGGTAAACTTGAAGGTCAGATCCATCAAACTGAAGTGAGGATGTCGCCCGGGTGGCCATAACAAATTGTTCTTTGTATTTATAGTAATGGAACCGGACAATGACGTCTCTAGGCGGTTGGTTAGGTGGAGGTTTCGGCCGTAGTGCTCTGTGGGCTCGGTCTGTCTGTACGTCCGATGCAGAGGTATCTGGTAGATAATGAAGGAAAAGTTTCTCAAGATATTTGGGTAGTAGATCTCCATCTATTGTCTCTGGAATATTTCGAATGCGGAGATTGTTCCTCCTATTCCTGTTTTCATTATCTTCCAGCTGATCTTTGAACGATTCCATGTCCGCACGAATGTCAGATAACTCTGTAGACACAAATTCTTGGAAGTGGCAGACCTCATCAACTTTTTGCTCTAGATCTGCCGTTCTTGAGCCAATAGCCGCTATTTCTTGGCGAAGCTCAGCCATTCCCTTTTTGAATTCTTCTTGGATAATCGTTCGTACCTCCGTTTGCATAGTGGATTTGATGACGTTTCTCAGTTCGTCAGAAATAGACGTATTAGAAGATGAGTTGGTATCTTCTTGATCTGACTCAAGTTGGTGGGATGGGGAAGACGCAGATGTTTGAGAGGCATTTTTCTTCTTAGTTTGAGTAAAGAAGGAAGTTGCTTCTGATGGTGCATTTTTTTTCTGGTTTCTGTGAGACATAGCGCCGTCTTTTTCTGGGAGCCACTGATTTTTTATTTTTTCCTTTATCCTCCTTAAAAAAGGGGGTTTTGGTAAGTGCGAGAGGTATATCAGGATTCAATTATTAGTTATAAAGATCTGACTTTCTTGCGTCCGCGAACATGTATTATTGAGTTAAAGAACCATGGATTCCCCTATATGCGAGCAAGTTAGGAGCTCATCTGGTTGTTAGATTGTTTGCAGTTGGTGGCGGAATAGATGAGACTGTGGGTTAGGTATTGTTGAAAAAGAGCCATTTCTTAGCCATGAGCTCCCAGTCATTTAGAAGTATTAGAGTATTTTAGATGTTGTTTTATAAACTGCCACTAGATGGCAGGGTATCGCTGGGAATTTGAGACTGTTTTAACTAAGTCACTATAGATACAGAGTTTGCCGAGCTCTGTAAAAAAAAAACCAAAAAAAGAAACCACAGTGACAAACAGCTTCTCTCACCTCAGCTTTCAGTGGAGATCTTAGAGCAGGGGTGTGTGTGTGGATCTGAAGAAGCTCGTTTTCAAAGCAGGGTCTCCAATAATATGATCAGCACTCCTGATGATCAGGTGCTGGGGAGATCTTCCTCAAGCCCCCTATCAGCGTTGCTGGGATGTATGGCCAGGGCTGCCAGCTCTCACCGCTCCGCTGTATCCACGCAGGGCTCCGTCAGCTGCACTGGCCAAGTCCGTCGCGGCCCTGCCCCCACCGGAAGTGCGGTCTCCACGGGGCCCGCAGGGCTAGACGTCGGGGCCTCTGGACCGGAAGCAGGCCTCAGTGGGTCGAAGTTCGGCAGCCAGCATCAGCAGGTGGACAGTGGACCAGGCGGCAGCCGCACTCACCGCTCGCCGACCGGAAGTCGATCCCCGCGGACCGGAAGTCAAGGTGGCCGGCCTGCAGCTGCTCCAGAGGACGCCGTCGCAGGGACGAGAGGAAGCCGCGGTCTGCCGAGGCGCCACCGGAGGGGTCGCCAATCAGGTAGGTCACTCTCTTACTGTTGCAGGTCTTCCTGCGGCTCCGGTTCTCAGCAGCACTCCGGGTCCACACTGGAAAATGATCCAGGGTAAAAGCCGGACAATATAGCTTGCCTCGGCTATCAGAGGAAAGCCTCAATAGGTAGTTTAGATTAGGGGGAGCGACGCAATCTTGCCTCGTGGGTCCTAAATTAAGGCTGCGGTCCCCTGTGTCAGGTAGGCCTCCGGGTTGCCGGGCAGTCTGCAGGCAAAGAATTTGAGCGGAGCCTAATTCCGGGGCAAGTTGGAGGTGCCTCGGGATCAAAGGAGCCTGTTTATCGAATATTTATATGTGGGATCGGCTATAAAAATAGAATTTATGAGAAGATCCCCAGGAGCTTCAGTAAAACGTGGCCGATCAGGATGGCTGCCAGACCACGCCCCCTGAGCCTTAATTTTTTAAAGAACAGGCAGGAATAAGAGGGGAATTTTTTTTTTACAAAACCTTGAGTAAATACTCAGACTATAGTCAAAGTGACCAAGCACCACATCAGAAACAACATCACCATAAAGATACAGAAAGAGAAACACAACAGACAGAATAGTAGGTGGGAGTGGATACTTACCACACAGGAAAAAGAAAAGGGGACCTTGAATTAATAAACTTAAAGAATTCCACTGAGGGACAGGGCAAAAACACAATCAGCATATCTGTTTGGGGTGAGAAAGAGGGACAAGAAACAGGAAAAAATTTAATAAAAAGCTTGAATAAATACTCAGACCAAAGTCAAAGTCAAGATTCATTAGCCATCATATCTGTTGTGAAAGTTGCGATGCGTATTTTAAGAACACAACGGGAGATAAGAAATTCACAATTCAATAAGGAACACAAAGTTGAAAAGCACGCCCACCTTCAGTCCTTTATGCAACGGAATATAAGATGCAATGGATCTTCAGCTCATCTTAAAATCTGCATCTTATCTTACGCTACTTATTTAAAGATAAGAAAGAAGTGTGTACGTAACGGCAATTGTGAGAGGTGCGAAGGTTTTTTTTTACACTGAATTCATATCTGACCTGCTCACTGGTACCTTTAACCAGTGTGAGCAAATAAACATCTTGCTTCAAAGACCTGCTTGGAAACATCTTCAATATTGCTGTGTTCCTGTGACCTGCAGATGAGACCCTATATCTAATCCATCCTCCAGCTGTCTCTGAGGTTTGGACCCAAGATTTTCCAGTACCACCGCTTTGCCTGCTACCCATGCAGCCCTGGTCAGTGTGATAGGCCAGAAGGGATCCATCCACAGCTTCCCTGATCCATAGTAAGAGGTCAGGAGTACCAGCCCAGGTACACCAGTAACGGGGTACACTCGCAGCGTCAGTTACCCAGAAGAAACCCGGCACTGGATGCCGGTAAGGAGTCCAGTGGTTGCAGCACATGTAAGCGCCTCCTACTGCGGCAAGAGGGCGCATTTGGGATAACGTAGGGGAATGGAGGCAAAGTAAGCCTAGCCGGTTCCCAGCAACAACAGACAGGGTGGCTGTCACGGCTCTGAGGGTTTTTTGCAGATCCCTTGCCTATACTATAGAGGATGGTGGAGGCAGAACCCAATGATACTCTCAGGATAAGTTCACAGCTTACAAGCATCAATAATACACAGGAGAAAGTAGTAGTGCTGCAACAAAGTATATTGAATGTTGATACAACAGGAATGAAAGGAATTGAATATATATTGGCAGAGATGAATACACGGCAGTTCGTTGTAATACAGACACAAATCACATATGCTACTTCATAGTTGGTAACCCTTGGCAACAGCAAGAGATGATATACAGTTCAATGCACTGATGATAGATAAGAATGCTAGGATCCAATAGAGCACCACACAGCAGATGAATGTGAATCACTGGTACAGCTTACAGTCCAAACAGAGTAGTATAAAGAACTAGCTGATCCGAGAGTAGAGATGACTCAACATAGCAGGTGGTACTGGAAACACTTGATAGTAGCTCTAACAGCGAGATGCAGCAATCTTTAGCCAGCCAGACATAAGGTGAACCAATAGATATGGCACGGCTTTAGCAACAACTTACGATACTCATTCATCATTCAGCGTGCAGATGAAATAGCGGAGAGAAGTTCCGGCTTGCAGGTGGGCAGCGGTGAGGAGGTTACAACTTGCAGGTGCACAGCAATAAGGAGTTTGCAGCTTGCAGGTAAACAGCGGTGAGAAGTTTGCAGCTTGCAGGTGAACAGCGGTGAGGAGTTTGCAGCTTGCAGGTAACGGACACACAGAAGGAACAGGTACACAGCCAGATCCAAATGCAACCAGAGTAACATGAAGAACAGACAATGATCCCATAACCATGAGAGGTTAATATAGTGCTCCAGGACCAATGAGGTTCGGGAGGAGGTCCAGATCACAGTAGCCAGGAACACCTGTGAAAGTAATGTCTCTGAGGCAAAAGCAAGCAGAATCAAGGTTCTTAAAGGGAAAGTCACAGCGCCGGCACCTTACTATGGGACCGGCGTGTGACAGTACCCCTCCCTTTTAAAAGTGGCCACTGGACACTTAGCGATGACTTTCCGTGGGAACTTGATATGAAACTTGCGTAATAGTGCAGGAGCATTGATGTCAGAAGCATTTACCCAGGACCGCTCTTCAGGACCGAACCCCTTCTAATCCACTAAATATTTGATTACTCCTCGAACCACCTTCGAATCCAGAATTTGAGTGATCTCAAAGTCCTCTTGTTGATAGAATTTTGGAACTGTTGAAGTAGATGTTGCAGATGAAAAACGATTAATAATTACTGGTTTCAACAGAGAAATGTGGAAGGAGTTTCGGGAGGAGGTCCAGATCACAGTAGCCAGGAACACCTGTGAAAGTAATGTATCTGAGGCAAAAGCAAGCAGAATCAAGGTTCTTATAGGGAAAGTCACAGCGCCGGCACCTAACTATGGGACCGGCGTGTGACAGTGGCATAGGCGGTCCATCCTGTCACAGAGTGTATTTATGCAAGACAGTTGTAACCTCATTATTCGTTTTAACACTTTCATATTCAAAGAACCTGGAACAAATGACTTTGAAGTGTGGTTAATGAGCTAAATCAACACCTTCTTATTCACCTACATGAAAGATCGTCTAATGTGTTTGCTTGTGTTTGACTTGAACTGAGCGAATGTGTATGGAAATGCATCTAATTCGCTAGCATAAATAAATATGCATATTAAAATTATAAACAAAATGAAATTATAAACTTGCAACCTTTTTTTCAACATCTCCTGCATGCTCCCATCTTGTAAAGAAAAACACTGGCACTGCACAGTGGCTTAGTGTGTAGCACCTCTCCCTTTCACTACTGGGGTCATGAGTTTGTTTCCTGCCCATTGCCTTCTGTGTACAGTGAGGCAGAATTAGCGGTGCTATATAAATTTGGGAATGATGAGATAGTAGTAACAGAATAATCTATATGAAATGTTATTATTGTATTATTGAAATGTCCATTATTTATTGTCCTAATACCCACTTGTTGTGTAATTGTAATATATTAATAAAGACATACACAACAAGTTTGTTTAGTTTCAAACATTTTTAACTGTAATAATTTAAAAAACAACATTATAAATTTTGAATAGAGCTACTAATTTTGGTCCAACATATTAATTTTTTTTTAAAATCAATTTAGAGTATTTTTAAATTATTTTGCCGATATTTTAAAATATCGGCGATGATTGCAGCTTGGGATTGTGGGATTTCGCACACAGCCTGGGTGTCTTCTTGAGCTGTTGAAAAAAAAAACAAAACAAAAAAAAAACATGCTTAGCTAATTGTACAAACATATATTACTTCAAAAGGGTGTACTTTGTTTATCTCATTTGACGAGATCACCAGAGGCATGAAGTGTTAAATAACTTTACATTGTTGGAAAAGGTTAATGGTATGCTAAACACAGGCAGAGGATTAATACTTTTGGTTGGCAGATGTATTTATTAACACACATTTGTGTGGTGGCTGGGGGGGGGTTTACTTCAACCCACAATTTTTTTTATTATGGCCATCGTGGTTGAAAATTGTGGAATGGATAATTAGCTGTTGGGAAAATGGCATGAGGTAAATCATAATTTAGGCACAACTACAATGTACCTCAAAAGGAATACAATTCGGAAAAGGGTTTAATTTTAATACTTACATTCACCCATCGCCCCCTCCAACACTGGCTGTGTGGCAGCCACCTCCTCCTCCAGGGCCACCTCCTCCATCTCCAATGCTGGCGCCTCCTCCACCTTCTCTTGCGCATTCCTCTGCCGACTCCTCCAACGCCTGTTGTTGGCGGGCACGATGTCTATGGTCTGTGGGAATGAATATTACACCTAAACTTCTTTTAAAAACTTCAACCTGCTTATCAATTATAAACATGTAGCCTGATAATAATGTGAACTGACATTGTGAAACATGCATTTTAATACAGATCTAAACAAATACTTAACAAAAAGGAATTAAATTTGACAGACATACCCTACTTTCAGATGGCCTGTAACTAGGTTTCTTTTGGGATTATGGATGTGGAAATGTCATTATTACTGTTTAAATTACTACTATTATTTATTTATTTGGCCAAAAACAATCACTCCACCTTCACTGCAATTGTACCACAGAGCGCCGGTGTTGGAAATGCTTCCACAGATACCTGCGGACCCATTGGTAGGCCCGCAGTTTAATCTCATTTGAGATGTTGCGTCCCGAGGACATGGACAGCATGCCCTCGACACGCTACATCTCTCAGCTCCCTTCTCCCGAAGGTGGCGATCTCATCTTCGACACAAAAATTGACTCTCCAATAATCTGCTCTGTGATTGGTTCTCTGAGCACGTGTGGGTGAACTCACCTCAGTCGTGGACCATTTCTACACCTGTGAGTAAAATGTCTGCCTGTCATTCATTCATCATATCCTAGCAACGGGGTGGATAGCTTGGAAATGTTCTCCGCTATTCGCAATTACTGCCACTTTATAACAGGCACTAGATTTATAAGTGTGATAGTTTTTGTTCTAGCTGAGTTGTAAATGTAAGTGTAAGTGTTGAAATAAAGTGTAACATTTTGAGGTAACTACCGCAAAAAGCAGACAGTAGTATACTTATGGTTTCACAAATGTGTCTGTAATTTTAAACATAACTTCGTGATATAGTTTTGATAACTTTTAAAGTAACACATTTTTTGGACCCTAATTTTCCTCATGAATCTGGTCCTCCCATCCTCCTCACAAACTTACTGAGTAATTACATTTTCAGCAACACAAAGGGTATAGTGGTGTTATTGACAGTGAGTGATATTGGAGGCTACTTTGTGACTCTGGCATGAAGGACATTAGTGAGCTCTGTATGGAACATGATTTGCTTTAGCTATCGTTGTGACATCTATAGGGCAAATGCAGAAAGACAGTAGTTTTCAACAGATAGTGGTGAAAGAAATAGGTCAGGGAAAGCAATGTACATTTGGGGGTCCTCGGCGTACAGGTGGTATTGGAGGCCAAATGAGCAAATTAGTACTCCAAGACAAAAGATGTACAATATTTAGAAAAAAGAAGCTTGTGAGACCTCAATAGACAGTGAGAGTGGAAGGGAGAATGTGCCAGAGGTGGGTACTCTACAGGAGCGGTTAGATAGTTAGGAAGTGCCCCAGGAGAGAACTGTGTATAGATGGACAATGGAGTGAAAGTGAAAGATGTGTAGGAGAAGAGGGTGTTAAACAGTGTCTAAAGCAGCAGAGAGTTACAGGAGAATGAGTATTGCAAACAAAAGTAATAATATTTATTTATAAACACAATTACAGTAATCAAATAAACACAAAATAAAATCAAGTTGAAAATACAAACTACTTTGTTACAAAAAAAAAAAATTTGATACAAAAATCATGCATGTTTTTTTTTTTTCCATTGGTCTTCTTTATCTGTTTAATATATTAGAGAAAAAGCGAACAACCTTAGGCCATTTTGTATCAAAATATTTCTTCACTGTGTGTACTTTGTACACACCTGTACTTTCAAGCTGTAAAAAATACAATTTCTGATGCATTAACTGTAATGCACGTCCTCCAATAACCTAAAAAGAAATAACATTGATAACTATAGATACTCCTTCATGTCTTTTTCTTACACCATGAAAATAAACCTTGCCTCACCTCCTTTGTGCTCCAGCTGACAACTAGTTCATAAGGTCTGTTAGAATAAATTACAAACATTTAGCTATTTACTAAAATGGTGTCTGTTTGTCACATCTACTCAAAATGAAAGAGAATGCAAGGTATCTCCATTAGAAAATATTGACAAATCAGTGCCTTAAAATCAATACACACACAACACCTTGTTTATGTACTTTACATGGGCAGAAAAGAAAATTCACATAGTAATTCAGATAGATGAATTACAGACTATGCTTAATTACAGAATATTTTTCAGGTGAGGCAGACATGTGTTATGGCTATAAAAGTCACATCTGATAATCTCAATGGGCAGAGGCAGCCCTTACAGGCTGTTTTCAAATTTACAGATTTCAAAGGTAAATATTTTTTAAAGTCCAAACGGTCTGGTGCATGCATCTGTATATGTTTCTAAAGAAACAGGCCTTTACTTTCCTCGCCAAATAATTGTATTTTTAGAATGTTAGAGAATTTTAAAAGTGTGATCTAAACCATATTCAAAAAATATTTTGCCTTGCAAAGCAGTGTTGAACCTGAAGTGGGCTGCCTCCACAGTTTCAGGAGGACTGGGAATCTGTTGGATAAACATGCAACATGGAAAAGTGCAAAAACCACATAAGAAAAAAAAATTGGGTTTAAATTTATAAGACAAACTCACACAAAAAACTCACACATTAAACTGCATATTTACATATGAACATAGAGATGCATTGTTATTGTGTAACCTAAAATATCTTACAAACACAAACTTTTAGAGTGTCTATAAAAGAGTAAACTAAAATATAACTCACTACAAATAAAAGACCACTATAGAAAGACACACCTGAAAAACACATTATAGAATCCTAACCAACTTCAAGTGTGCATGAAGCAGTCTTTTATAGTGGATTGTAATGAGACAAGTATATGCAGGTGTATGGGCCACTGTGGTATCAGATGAGGAGATCTGATGCTGGGTCTATGCAACGCTGTTTACAAAAATCTGTTGTTTCCTTTTATACTGATTAAAAAATGCTTGATTTTATTTCTGAATGCAAATTATTCTGGTATGCATTAGCATAGACTTTCTTATTTTAATTTTTAAAAACCAAAACACGATCCTTTGTGTTGCTAAGAAGGTGTGTGCAATGTTCATTTAATTATGGTCAGTAACACTTTAGGATAACACTAGGTCCTGTGTTGTGTATGTTTGGTTCAATCTGACGTATGCCTTACTGGTTAAACAAATGAGCTGGCACTAGTAAGGTCATGAGTTCAAATCCAGAATCATGCCTGTATCTGTGTGGACTTTGTATATCCCCATGTTTCTGCAGATTTATTCCAATGTTGACTCTGGATTCAAACTCATGACCCTACTGTTGGCAGCTGGTTCGTCTAACCACTAAGGCAGTGGTTCCCAAACTTTCTCAGTTCGAGGCACCCTTAGAGTCACCATAATCTTTCCAAGGCACCTCTAAGCCAAAATAATTACCGGGTAGTCCCGTTTTTTAAGTAGTTGGGTCAAAATGATGTAAGATGTATTTAGGCCCCTTCATCATCACATTGTGCCCCTTCATCATATCACTGCGCCCCTTTACCATATTACTCTGCCCCCCTCTTCGCCATCTCACACTCTGTCCCCCTCCTTCAGCGTCTCTCTCTGTCCCCCTCCTTCAGCGTCTCTCTCTGTCTCCCTCCTTCAGCATCTCTCTGTCCCCCTCCTTCAGTGTCTCTGTCCCCCTTCAGCGTGTCTTTCTGTGCCCCCTTCAGCGTGTCTCTCTGTGCCCCCTTCAGCGTGTCTCCCTCTGTCCCCCTTCAGCGTGTCTCCCTTTGCCCCCCTTCAGCGTGTCTCCCTCTGTCACCCCTTCAGTGTGTCTCTCTGTGTCCCCTTTCAGCGTGTCTCTCTGTGTCCCCCTTCAGCGGTTCTCCCAGTGTCCCCATTCAGCAGGTCTCCCTGTGTCCCCCTTCAGCATGTCTCTCTGTGTCCCCCTTCAGCGTGTCTCTCTGTGCCCCCTTCAGCGTGTCTGTGTCCCCCTTCAGCGTCTCTCTCTGTCCCCCTTCAGCATGTCTCTCTCTGTCCCCCTTCAGTGTGTCTCTCTCTGTGTCCCCCTTCAGTGTGTCTCTCTCTGTGTCCCCCTTCAGTGTGTCTCTCTGTGCCCCTTCAGCATGTCTCTTTGTGCCCCCCTTCAGCGTGTCTCTCTGTCCCCACCCTTCATAGTGTCTCTCTGTCCCCCCTTCAGCGTGTCTCTGTCCCCCCTTCAGTGTTTCTCTCTGTCCCCCCCTTCAGCGTGTCTCTCTGTCCCCCCTTCAGTGTGTCTCTCTGTGTCCCCCTTCAGCGTGTCTCTGTCCCCCCCTTCAGTGTGTCTCTCTGTGTCCCCCTTCAGCGTGTCTCTGTGTCCCCCTTCAGTGTGTCTCTCTGTGCCCCCTTCAGCGTGTCTCTCTCTGTCCCCCTTCAGCGTGTCTCTCTGTGTCCCCCTTCAGTGTGTCTCTCTATGTCCCCCTTCAGCGTGTCTCTCAGTGTCCCCCTTCAGCGTGTGAAGCTTTTCAGTCTAATATCTATTAAGATGATTCTTATGTGTTTTGGCACTTCCCCATGTTACATATTTATCCAACAGATCCCCAGCCCTCCTGAAAGTGTGGAGGCAGGCCACTTCAGGTTCCAGACTGATTTGCAAGGTAAAATATTTTTGTAATATGGTTTATATCACACTTTTAAAATTCTCTAACATCCTAAAAATACAATTGTTGTTTAGTGATGAAAGTAAAGGCATGTTTCATTTTTAAAAATATAAACAAATACATGCACCAGACAGTTTTGACTGAAAAAAATGTTTACCTTTGAAATCTGCAATTATTTTCTAATCGGGCTGCCTCTGCCCCTGCTGAGATTTTCAGATGTGAGTTTTCTAGCCTTAGCACTTATAAAAATAATGTTGATGGTTGACTGTTAGAGCTTAGCTGTAAAAAGAGCAAACTAAAGGCTTTCATTAATGTACTACCAGGCCTTAGCTGGGACATGTCTGCCTCACCTGAAAAATAAACAGTAATCACCCATAGTCTGTGTTAATCATATATCTGACTCACTATGTAAATGATCTTTACTGCCCAGGTAAATAAAGTAAGTGTTGTGTCTATTTATTGATTTTAAGGCACTGATTTATCAATGTGTTCTAATGGATAAGTGAGAAACAGACACCATTTTAGTATATAGCTAAAAGTGTGTAATTTATTCCAACAGACCTTATGACCCAGCTGACAGCTGGAGCACCAAGGAGGTGCGGCAAGGATCATTTCATGGAAGAGGAGGAGCAGGACATGAAGGAGTTGCCTTTGTAAGCATGTAAGTATCTATAGTTAACAATGTTATTCCTTTTAGGTTATTGGGGAACCTGCATTAAAGTTAAGGCATCAGAAATGGTAGATTTTACAGCTTGAAAGTACAGGTGTGTACAAAATTCACACAGTCAAGTAATATTTTATTTCAAAATGGCTTAGGGTTGATCTCTTTTTCTCTAATATTATAAACAGATAAAACAGACAGCCATTATGGGTTCCAACATGACCTGCCTTGCAACACCTCTAACCATGGGATAAAACCAACATGCATGTGTTTGTATTTGATTTTTGTTGTTGTTTTTTTTTTTAAAAAAGAGTCTGTATTGACAGTTTGTTTTTATTTTGTGTTTAATTTGATTACTGAAAATGTGTAATAATAAATATTAATATTATAATTTAGCAATACTCATTCTCCTGTAACTCTCTGCTGCTTTAGACACTGTTGAACACCCTCTTCTCCTACACATCCTTCACTCCATTGTCCATTTAGACACAGTTATCTCCTGGGTCACTTCCTACCTCTCTAACCGTTCCTGTAGTGTACCCACCTCTGGCACATTCTCCCTTCCAGTCTCACTCTCTATGGAGGTCTCACAAGGCTCCTTTTTTTTCTAAATGTACTTTAATATTGTACATCTCTTGTCTTGGGTACTAATTTGCTCATTTGGCCTCCAATACCACCTCTACACTGAGGACACCCAAATGTACATTGCTTCCCCTGACCTATTTCTTTCAGTACTTTCTGTTGTAAACCACTGTCTTTCTGCATTCGCCCCATGGATTTCACAATAGCTAAAGCAAATCATGTTCTATACAGAGCTCATTATTGTCCCTCATGCCAGAGTCACCAACTGGCCTCCAATCTCACTCACTGTCAATAACACCACTATATCCTCTGTGTTGCATACAATTTAATTCCTCAGTAAGTTTGTGAGGATAGGAGGACCAAATTCATGAGGCAAATTATGGCCCAATAAATGAGTTACTTTGAACCTTATCAAAACCATATCACAAAGTTATGTTTTAAATTACAGGCACATATTTAAAACCATAAGTAAAATTACTGTCTGCTTTTTCTAGTAGTTACATCTAAATATTACATTGTATTTCTACACTTTCATTTGCAACTCAGCTAATACATAAACCACCACACTTATAAATCGAGTGCTTGCTATCAGGTACCTGCAATTACAGGTTCCTGTTATCAAGTGCCTGTAATTGCGAATAGAGGAGTACATTTCCCTTCGATCCGCCCCCCCCCCCTTTACTAGGATACGATGAATGAATGACAGGCAGACATTTTACACACAGGTGTAGAAAAGATCCGCGAGTGACGTGAGCTCGCCCACATGTGATCTGAGAACCAATCACAGAGCACAGTACTGGACAGTATTATACTATAGACAAAATGAGATCAAGAATCTTAGCTCGGCGAGAGCTGCAGGTTCTTGTTGAAGGGATGGATAGTATACTCGCAGGCATGTATATTTCAAATCAAATTAAGTTGCGGGCATACCAGCAGGTGCGTCACTACATTTCAAGGTGTTTTCACTGTAGGCACTCCATTGTACAGCTACAGAGGCGATGGAGCGATCTACGCCAGCCTCAGCTTCTGGAGGAGCTAAGGCATGAGATTGCTAGAAGTGAGTTCTCTATTAATCGGCTAAATAGTGTAATCCACATACTTGCTTTATTTTTACCAATGCTTTAAAATTTAGCAAAGGACATGCTATACCCCAAATATAAATCTGTCTCCAGATTAGAAATGTAACTCTTCCTCCAATGCAACATGCTTTTGGGCCTGTGTTTTATTTGGGTTAACATTTCACTTACTTTCATTACTGATGGAGGCCCAATCTCCAGGCTGATAAGGCATGGCTGGGATGTGAACTCATGACCCCAGTGCTGTAAGGCAGACGTGCTAACCACTGTGCTGCTGGATTGTGGTCTGCATTGTTTTTTGTAAAGCTGAATACATAACATAACATACAAGAAATAGATGAACAAAAAACGAGGTTTCTCAACAAAACAGTTGCATTTACCTCAAAGGAGCCTGTCCCCTCAAAATCAACCCACCCACCTCCGAGTCTTAGGTCATTCATAATAATGGATGTCAGTATGCACATAATAATGTGAATGTGTCCTGTGGACCAGAATTAATTTTGAAATGAAAACATTGTAATAAAGAAAAAATGCACCTTGACCTAACAAAGTTGCATTTGAGGGGAGATAAATGTATAATATGAGGACAGATTTATAATTGGGGTACAGCATGTAGTAGATGAACTTTGAATATCAGAGTTAAAGTAAAGCCTTATGTGCTAAATACTATCCTAATACTACCCCTTGCTAATTCAAAACATCTCTGGTTTGGCCACAGTTCCTCTTGTGTTCCTTTCCTTAATGATTCAGGCCCACAAGCTGCACACAGATGCTATGTGTATGGTATTCAAACTCATGACATCAGTGTTGTGAGACAGAAGTGCTAACCACTAAGGTAACTTGCTGATCTTAACTCCCATATATTTTTAATAATAATGACGTTTGTGAGGAGGGTAGCAGGTATCCCCAAACTTTCACATTCTTCCCTTCTTATGAGTGCAATGAATGAGGTGGTCTTTCCACACATTCCCTAGGAAGATGTGGTGGGCCTTTCCACTCCCCCCCCTCCCCCTCCCTACACTGTGATAAAAGCACTCTAGCCATTTACTGACCGGTGTGTGTTTTTCCAATTAATATTAACAATACCACTTTAAAATCATTTGTTCCAGGTAATATAATCATCATCATCATCTGTGAAGGAGCTCCTATATCGCCGCTGATGACGCAGTCGCGGTGGGCGGAGCTTGAGCCACGCATAATGGACGCTAGCATTCCACTGCTGTTTATATGCGCAGAGTAAAATATGAACTGGCTGTAAGCCAGAGCATTCTAACCAAAGAAACTATCTTTCATATATGGCTCCACAGTAAGTTCTTTGTTTGAACCTGAAAGCCATGTGCTTATTAGGAAACACAGAGCTTTGAGTCATAATTACAGGCCGTATCTAGTTGCGGGGGTGTAGCAGAGGTCAAGCCCTCCCATCTGAAGCAATGCATTATGGGTAAAGGTTTATAAGCCATTGAGACAAACATATCACTCTCATTCGATCACTCCACACACACACACAAACTTGGAACCTGGGGACCTCTCTTACACCTGGAGCCCTGAAGACATACCAGTAAGCTTCTATCTGTAACTCTTAACTTCTTATGTCTGTCTGTACAACTCTCCTTGCTTGCATCTATATCTATTAACTTTCTTTTGAATCCTTTACCTTATATGTAAAGTTTTCTATTTAACTTTCTGGATCTAAGCAGCCTCAGGAATGTTTGCTAATTGCATTACAATAAATTTCCATCCCCCTTATCTCTTTCACCCTCTATGTTCTGACCACATGCCACTATCTCTGCTATCTTATATCTTTCTCTCTCTTTCTTTTCATCTTTCTTTATCTACCACTTAAACATATATCTGTTTATTTTACCTGCAACTTCTAATCCCATCCACCATCTTTCAAGAGCACATGGCATACACACATGCATCCTTAAAACACATTCTATACACACAACACGATTGAGCAATACTGATGAAATACTAGGGGTGTGCACCGGGCACTTTTAGTGTTTTGGGTTCTGATTAGCTTGAGATTTTGGGTTCTGATTTGTTTTGCCAAAACACCTGACGAAAGGTTTTGGTTCTGATTTAGGGTTTTGGGTTCTGATTTATTTTTAAAAAAGCATAAAAAGCGCTAAAATCCATTTTTTTTTGTTTTTTTACACTTCTACGCTATTATTAACCTCAATAACATTCAATAACAATCATTTCCACTAATTTCCAGTCTATTCTGAACACCTCACACCTCACAATATTGTTTTTAGTCCAAAACGTTGCACCGAGGTAGCTTTCTGGACTGCGTAGTGGAGTGGCCCCGGTACCCAATTTGGTACCAGGGCCACAATACCTCCTCCAAATGGTCTGAATTACACTGCACAGATGGCAGACACCGGATGCACGTCTAACACCAACATAGCTGTTAAGGCCGCAGTTATCCGCTTTGCCATAGGATGACTACTGTCGTACTTTGTGCTCATGACAACTGTTGGACGGTCACATAATGCCAAAAAAAGAGGTGCAAGATGGAATTGTCCTTGGGCCCTCCCATCCACCCTTATGTTGTTGAAATAGGACATGCACACTTTAACAAACCAATCATTTCAGCGAAAGGGCCTACCAAACTGTGGCTGAAATAATTGGTTTGTTTGGGCCCCCACACAAAAAAAGCTATTCATCTCTCCCTGTACAAACTAAACAGGCTCTACTGAGGCAAGATGTCGTCCTCATCCTCATCCTCTGATTCCTCTCCCCCTTCAGTGTGTACTTCCTCCTCCTCACACATTATCAATTCGTCCCCGCTGGACTCCACAACCACAGGTCCCTCTGTATTATCTGGAGGGCAGTGCTGTACTTGATTGAGGAATTGATAATTCATTTTTATGAACATCATTTTTTCAACGTTGTGAGGAAGCAACCTACTGAGGATCTAGCACGGTGGCCAGAATGTATTCCTCTGACTTTAAAAGAGTGACCACCCTCGGATCCTGGCAAAGCATACGAAGGGCTTCATCCACAAGAGCTACATGCTTGGTAGAATCGCAATGGTTTACCAGCTGCTCCCTCACTTTCTCCAGCTGCTTCTGCAACAGCCTGATCAGGGGAATCACCTGACTCAAGCTGGCAGTGTCGGAACTGACTTCTCGTGTGGCAAGTTCAAACGGCTGGAGAACCTTGCACAACATGGAAATCAGTCTCCACTGCGCTTGACTCAGGCGCATCCCCACTCCTTTTCCTATGTCGTAGGTGGCTGTGTAGGCTTGAATGGCCTTTTGCTGCTCCTCCATCCTCTGCAGCATATAGAGGGTGGAGTTCCAGCGTGTCACAACCTCTTGTTTGAGGTGATGGCAGGGCAGGTTCAGGCGTTTCTGATCTTGAGTCTGCGGTAGACACTGGCAGAATGCCGAAAGTGTCCAGCAATTTTGCGGGCCACCGCAAGCATCTCATGCACACCCCTGTCACTCTTGAGGTAATGCTGCACCACCAAATTAACGGTGTGGGCAAAACAAGGGACGTGCTGGAAATTGCCCATATGTAATGCCCGCACAATGTTACTGGCATTGTCTGACACCACAAATCCCCAGGAGAGTCTAAGTGGGGTAAGCTACTGCGAGATTATTTCCCTCAGTTTCTCTAAGAGGTTGTCAGCGTTGTGCCTCTTATTAAAACCTGTGATACACAACATTGCCTGCCTTGGCACGAGCAGCCGTTGTGGAGATGCTGCTACTGATGCAGCTGCTGCTGTTGCTGCGGAAGGTGATGCATCTACCCAGTGGGCTGTCACAGTCATATAGTCCTTCGTTTGCCCTGAACCACTTGTCCACATGTCCGTGGTTAAGTGGACAGTGGGTACAACCGCATTTTTCAGAGCACTGAGGACACTTGTTCGTACTTCTCTGTACATCCCGAGTATCGCCTGCCTAGTGAAGTGGATTCTAGATGGGATTTGGTACCGGGGACACAATACCTCCATCAACCGTCTAAATCCTACTCCACTGATGGCGGACACCGGACGCACGTCTAACACCAACATAGCTGTTACAGCCGCAGTTATACGCTTTGCAATAGGGTGACTACTGTCGTACTTTGTGGTCATGGCAAACGACTGTTGGACGGTCAACTGTTTGGTGAAAGACGTAGCGTTCTTCGACTTTCCCTCTGGGAAGATGACCGACTACCAGCAGCAACAGCAGCAGTGGCAGTAGTAGGCGTACCGCTGCAGGATTCCTCAGATGAATCCCGTATTGAAGAGGACTCAGTCTGGCTGGTGACATGGCCTGCAGGACTAAATCTGATGGAGATCGTGGAGGAAGTTGACGAGGAGGGTGTTGGTGGTGTGTATCCAACAGGACCAAGGGATTTAGGTGTCCCTGGACTGCTGCCGGTCCTAGCCACAGGTCCTGAACTAAACACTGAATTATGAAGGTTCTTCAGGTGACGTATAAGGGAGGATGTCCCTAGGTGGCCAAGATCCTTACCCCTGCTAATTTGAGCTTTACATAAGCTACATATGGCCATACATTTGTTGTCCGGATTGGGATAAAAATATCTCCAGACAGAAGAGGTGGATTTTTTGGTCTTCTGACCAGGCATGACGATGGGCTTTTTAATCCCATGGACAACAACTGTTTCCCCCCCTGGTGGCTCATTTATGATAACCACATCAGCATCCTCCTCGTCAAGTTCCTCCTCAGCGCCAGCTACATCAATATCCTCCTCCCGGTGTACAACATTCACACCTTCATTAGCCAAATCTGTAACTGGATTGTGGGTGATCCTTCCAGCATATGCAGAGGGCGTGCTGCAAATGGTGGAAGGAGCCACCTCTTCCCGTACAGTGATGGGAAGGTCAGGCTTCGCAACCACCAACACCCTTGGACTCGCTGGACTTGGACTAGTTGGTGGGACAGCTTAAGTCTCTTAAATTTGTTAGAGGGGGGAGGAGGAGTGCTTAGATCCAAGGGTGAAGCTGAACCACTAGTCATGAACACGGGCCAGGGCCTAAGCCGTTCCTTGCCACTCAGTGTCGTAAATGGCATATTGGCAAGTTTACGTTTCTCCTCAGATGATTTTAATTTTCTTTTTTTGCTAATTTTTGTGAACTTTGGGTTTTTGGATTTTACATACCCTATACTATGAGATTGGGCATCGCCCTTGCAGACGAGGTTGATGCCATTTCAGCGTCTATGTCAATGTCTTGACTAGTGGCAGCAGCTTCAGCATTAGGAGGAAGTGGGTCTTGATCTTTCCCTACTTTATCCTCCAAATTTTTGTACTCCATTATATGCAGCGCAAGAGAGCGTACCCCTAAACCACACACACTTTGGGACTACAGAAACAATGAACGTAGTAATAGAAATGGCAGTTCCTCTTTTTTGGAACTACAGAAACAATGAACGTAGTAATAGAAATGACAGTTCCTCTTTTTTGGAACTACAGAAACAATGAACGTAGTAATAGAAATGGCAGTTCCTCTTTTTTTGGAACTACAGAAACAATGAACGTAGTAATAGAAATGTCAGTTCCTCTTTTTTGGAACTACAGAAACAATGAACGTAGTTATAGAAATGACAGTTCCTTTTTTTTGGAACTACAGAAACAATGAACGTAGTAATAGAAATGACAGTTCCTCTTTTTTGGAACTACAGAAACAATGAACGTAGTAATAGAAATGACAGTTCCTCTTTTTTTGGACTGCACAAACAATGAACGTAGTAATAGAAATGGCAGTTCCTCTTTTTTGGGACTGCAAGAATATATTGCTCTATAATATTTTTTATACTTTTTCAATTATTTTTTTTTAAAAAATTTGGGGGTATTTTTTTGGTATTTTTTTACAATTTTTAAATGATTTTTGGCTAATTAACAAATTGCTATGGACTTATCAGAAACAAATACAGGACAAAAGCACCACTGGAATCAGCAGGACAGAGAACTGGAAAAAGTACTAATGGACTCAGCAGGACAAAGCACCACTTGACTAAAGTAATCAGCAGGACAGAGCACATCAACCTCCCTCTTCAGTAACCACAGGGAGAATGAAGATGGCGGCCGCGAGCGGGGCATTTATGAGATCCGAGTCTCGCGAGATCCAATGCGAGACTCGTTTCGGATTTTTTTCCCGGGCGGAAGTACCCGAACAGTGCTCGGTTCCCGTCGGATCCGCACTGTTCGGGTGGGCTCGGATTAGCGAAATCCGAGCCCGCTCATCTCTATGAAATACTCACTCCTATACATTTCTCTTACAGCATATACACTAGTAAATACACACACACACACACACACACACACACACACACACACACACACACACACACCAGAATAGTATATTATTACTTCTGAAGTTGTAGCATTGTCTGTTTAATCTATTATTAATTAGTATTATCTGTACTGTATGCTTGATTATCTTTGTAAAGTAAAAGACTTGTATCCTTATGCCTGTTTTGTATGTTTAGATAACTGGAATGAATAGGATGAATGGATGTTTATATAGATAATGCATTATAGTGAGGTAAATGATAGATTGGTATTTGTTTAGCGATTAACACATAATTGTGGGATATTTGTGTAATATTTAGGCAAGATGTGTGTGTGTATATATATATATATATATATATATATATATATATATATTTATTTATATATAGCCTTGTCAAACACAGGAATCGCGTAAGTCTACGGATTTCTAGTAGGGATGCGCAAGCATAACAACTGGGACACCTTGTTTATTGTTGCCATGGTATTAGGCGAAACCTCAAAAGGTTGAGTGAAATAATGCCTCTAAAGTACATCTGAGATGTCACGGGTACGTATTATTCGACGTGACTAAAATAGCGAAAAAGACGCAAATTGCATTATATCCCAATAATTAATGAGATTGGTTATTAATAAGATCAAAGGCATTGTATCATTATTATGGTGGATCCCAGGGTCCTATAACAATGGCGAGCCAGACAAAACTGCGTTAATTATGATCTTCAATGGCCAAAAAGACCCATAATTAATTGCAGCAAACCTATTTTTATTTCTGTATTTTTTTTTTTACATTTTTCATAATGATGAAACAAATGATCTTTAATGACTGACTTATCTCCTCAAGGGAAAATAGGAACAATCTGCCTATTTAATGTTAACATTTTTTTCTCTAGGTGGACTACCGATTTAGTGTAGTACAATAGTAGGTTTGATTGTGAACTAACTTGAGAATTTTTGGGTATATGCAATATTTTTTGTTAAATGGCTATGTGTTTATCTTTTGTAGAATACGATACTCGGTTATTTTGTTTTCTATTTCAGGGTAACATCACACTGACCCTAAATAGCACAGAACCATTAAAGGCACCTCAACCTCATATTTCCATCAGAAACTCGTCTTTGAAAGTTGTCTAGCGGGTACGTGCTTCGGCGACGCTTTGGAATTCTGAGTAGACGGCGCGCACTGGTCACCCCGTACAGCCATTAGTCGCTCTTTTGGCTGGGTCAATTCAGGTCTACAAGACGAACCAATTGACTTCACTCCCACGCAACAAGCAAGGAAGTATTTACACAGGTCGTTAAACCAGCCGTTAAGATCATCAAACAGGTAGCTATGGATTTCACTAATATCACTAAACTTGTAGAAGGTAGTATGTTTAATCCTGTCATACCAGCTAGTTATACATCTGCAGAAAATTTATGGGCACAACTGCTAGACCAGGTGTACAGTCATGACAAATTGTTTATTAATAAACAAAGTGTGTTTAGGAAAACCCATAAAAGGTTCCAAATGTTGGTTAAATTAGTCCAGGTTTTTGAGGACACAAGTTAGAGATCGGAGCATTCAGAAATGATAGCTAGAGGTATGTTGACTAAGAAAGTAAATGTAATTAATCAGGACGATAGCTCTAAAAATTGTACTGATAAAGATAAGAAAATCGCTGAGTTATACGTTGACCTTAATACTGCAGATGATCGGATGTCTTCTGCTGAAGACTATATGGCACAATTACAGCAGGACTTAGAATGTAGAGGCCAAATGATCATGAATATGCAGAGTTTGATAACTGATCTCGCAAATTCGATAAAAGAGCTATCTAAAAGTAACCCTCGGGTTGACTCTACAGAGTTAATACCCACAAAACAAATTTGTGTTTTTAATAGGGAAAGTGGTAGTACAGCTGGGTATCAAGCAGACTTATCTGGCTTGGATCTCACTGCACCACTACTTGATACGCAGGATGTAAGACCCCCTGGCACTTACCCAGTGTTACGCACACTGGAGTACACCCCAACACCGGTGGGAAATACTGTTGGTGCACAGGCACAAGACCAGA
The DNA here is from genome assembly GCF_038048845.1 of Mixophyes fleayi. Taxonomy (NCBI): domain Eukaryota; kingdom Metazoa; phylum Chordata; class Amphibia; order Anura; family Limnodynastidae; genus Mixophyes; species Mixophyes fleayi. The sequence continues at coordinate 294,159,683 of NC_134402.1, forward strand.
AGAGTGGATGGGATGTTATAGATTCCACTCCTGTCTTAGGGCCAAGCAACAATGGTAGCAAGGATTTGATCTCTTTCAATCAACCTTTTACAGGTAATGATATAAAGAGAACAAAAATCCTCTTGGAACTCAAAAGAGAATTTCCTCAATATGATAGAAGTTTAGATTCTTTTACCTCATGTGATATTTTTGAGGGCCATTGCACTCAACTAAGTGTGGCCCCAGAAGATCGCATGGATCTCTTCAAGTTGTGGCTACCCACTTACCTTAGTCAAAGGTATGAGACCACTGGGGACTCAGCCCCCGGGAATGGTCGCTACCATGACAAAAAGGAAAGAATAGCTGCTCTTATGTTACTGACAACAGGGCATAGGGAGGTAACTCCCAATATCCTAGATAGTTTCAAACCTACAATACACCATGAACCTTTAGCTTTATGTGGTTGGTTTGAAGCTATGTATAGGACTGTAACTAACGACCATAGGCCCCATATTCCACCAGGCCTGATTCGCACATTTGTGGAAAAATTTCCATACACAAATGTCAATCCGCGAACAAATGCTCAAAGGGAAACTACACTTGCAGGTACAGCTAGAATTATTGAGGAATTCAGGCAGGGAACTTTGAGATCCAAGAAATCTGTACAAATTAGGGAACAGGGTATATCTGGTGGTGTAACACGTGATCGCCACCAGACTTATCCTGAACATCGCCCTAAAGATGTTCAGCCTTCTGCTCCACCAGCAGAGGATGAAGATCTAGTCTGCTACAAGTGCAGACAGAAAGGACATAGGAGAAGAAACTGTCCTAAACAATCTCTTTATACAGCTGGAAACACAAACGGTTTCCAAAAGAGATATAATAATTGTACAAGGACCGAAGGTCCATCAGTTGCACAACCACTGAAGTGTGTAGCAGCTGTAAATGTGCAAGCAGATAAACCGTCTGCTTCACAGGTAGCATCACAAAATAAAGAGGTTTCAGTCTGTGCAGTAGAGGTTCCAGTAGCAAATCTGGTGCAGACAGACTGAAGGTCAGGGGTCCCAAAGGATCTAATTCCGCTATGTAGCCTGGTATTGGATCCTTCTGGGAGACCCCACATCATGGCTAAAATAAAAAATATTTGGGTAAAAATCATGCTTGACACTGGAGCTGAAATCTCCATCACCAATGTGGAGCATGATTTGGATCCAGATAGCCCTGTGTGTTGTGATCGGATTTGATCACCAACAAGGGGGGGTGACAGCCCACAGGATTGATAAAGTGATTGTAGAAATCAATGATTTCTCTTTAAAAATCCCAATGTGGTACTACTCAGGATCCGATAACATTATCGGAACTGATGTAATGACACAACAGGGCTGGATATTGGATCTAGCAAATTGTATGGTATGGAAAGGTCCCAGAAAATCAAGGATCTGTGTGATACAGCGACATGATCTGGGTCCACTCATACATGCAAATGACAGGAATGACAATGAACTTGTGCATAAATGGCCAGAGGTCTCACACAACACAGAACTTGAACCTATTGTGTACAGGTATCCAGAATTATGGGCACAAGGGAAAAATGACTGTGGAAGGATGGTTGATGTTGAGGTGGACATACAAGGGCTGGACCCACCACCTCAGCGTCAATATCGCTTCTCTCCTGAAGCCATGGACTCTGTAGTGGAAGCTGTAACTGACCTAGAGTCAAGGGGGGTGGTCATAAAGGGAAATTCAAAGTGCAACAATCCCTTATGGCCTGTTAGGAAGAAGGAGACGAACACCTGGAGATTCACAATTGATCTCAGGGTTCTGAACAAATAAACCCCCATGTCAGTGCAGGTAGTTGCAGAAACCCCAGACATAATGGCAAGGATAAATGGTAAAAGCTAGGTATTCTCAATCATTGATGTGGCAAACGGATTTTTCTCTATACCCTTAACAGAAAGTTGCCAGTACAAGTTTGCATTCACTGTACGTGACACGCAATACATGTTCTGCTTTTTTCCCCAGGGCTTTCACGGTAGCCCAACTTACTTTCATCAGGCATTGGCAAAAGTGCTGAGTGTTTTCTCGCGCCCAGAATGCCTGTGTCACGGATCAATGTAGACATACAGCTAAGGAGCCATGGATAGGTGAAAAAACAAACAATGTTTATTGCTGGAGAGTATGAACAGTTGATGACATGATAGCTAGCATAATTTACCAGATATACAGCAGATGCAGGTAAATGGGAGGTGAGGAAATATTCCAGGCAGCATGCACAGGGAAATGCACAGATAAGTCCCAGGTTCACATAAGGAACAGGTCAGCAGATTGTATGTTGAGATAGATCTCCAGCAGCATAAATCCAGGAGCACAAACAGGAGGAAGTGACCACAGAGAATAACCTCAGGATGAGACAACAGGATGGGACAACAATAACCAGCAAAGACTTCTGGGAGAGACAGATTTAAGAAGGGACACACCCAGGTGCAAGGAATAATTACAGGGCAGGTTAACCCCTGATACAAACAAGTAAAGCACAATAGCAGCACCTCTGTTGAATAGAGGTACTGCTGCAACACATAAAAGAAACAAATAATAAAGTCCAAGAGTCCAGGAGGCAGGTCATTACAGCCTGTTACAGTATGTTGACGACCGACTCCTCCATACAGAGACCATGGAAGAGCACTTAACCCTCTTACAGGAATTGTTAGGCCTCCTGTCACGTGCAGGACTGAAGCTGAGTCCTCACAAGGCAAACCTGGCTAGGTCAGAGGTGATATTTCTAGGGGTTAAGATTGCTCACGGAACAAAGGGTATCATGACCGCCCACGTGGAAGCAATGGTTAAATTACCCAGGCCTGGCACCCTGCAGGACTTGCGTAAGTTCCTGGGGGTTGCAAATTTCATGAGGGAATTCATAGAGGACTTTGCTACCAAGGTAAAACCTCTCTATGAATTACTCAGAGGTGAAAAACCCTCACTGAAAGGTTGGGCGGAAACACAGGAGAAGGCCTTTACAACACTAAAAAGAGACCTCTCCTCTGCCCCGGTACTAGCCACCCCCCACCCAGATGGCAATTTGGCCATCCAAGCACATGCTGGATCAGAGTCCATATCAGCGGCTCTACTGCAAGAGGTGGGTATGACAACTAGACCACTAGGATATTTCTCAAGACTTCTTTCACCAGTTGAAAGGGGTTTTGATGAGTGTGCAAAACAGCTGGCAGACATACATTATGCTGTCAAAGTGACAGAGCATATTGTAGGATTCAGACCACTTACTGTGCAGACACCTCACTCTCCATTAACTCTCCTACTCCAGGATACACTTCCTGGAGTCTCTCAGCAGAGGTTTTGGAGATGGATAATGGACCTTAGTGGACGGAACATCAAAATCTGTCACAAGGCTAAGTATGTTCTGTCTCAATTGTTAAACACAACTGGAACAGAGCATGATTGCGGCCTATTGACACATTCCCTTACAACACCTTTCTTCAGGCAGATAGCGCACCCTGATGACAGAATCATCTTTGTTGACGGGTCACGCTCTCTAGTGGATGGGACATATGCGACAGGTTATGCGGTCTTGGATGAGACCACTGGGACCCAGAGCCTGGTTAAACTTCCAGGTCACCTGTCCGCACAGCACGCTGAGTTAGAGGCTGTGAAAGAAGCACTTTTTCTTCAGCCCCCAGAGCGGCGCACTATATACAGTGACAGTTCATATGCAGTGCGATCTCTAACATCACACTTAGAGACCTGGCAAAAACGTGGATTCGTGGACAGCCAGAATAAACCTCTGGCGCACGTTTCAGTTTTAAAAGAACTTTGGGAATGGGGAAAGTCACATCCTGATGAGGCTGCAATCATCAAAGTGCCTGCACACCAGAAAGGGAACAACCCCTTAATCCTAGGAAACAATGCAGCGGATGAAGCAGCAAAAATGGCTGCAGTATCTGGTATCTTTTGTGATCCAGATGCTGAATTTTTGCCCTTATTCCAGGTGGCTGTACGCAGGAAAGTCCTCAAAGAAGGACCGGTGTCATTTGAAGAGGAACAGGCGAAAGACCCTCTTCTTATGACAATCAGAAATTCACCACAGGATCCCTGGTCTATCAGACAGGGTATCTTGTGCCATGTATCAGGAGAAAATTTAAATCCACTCCCAGTAAGTCCCTTCACATCTCCAAGTGGAGCTGACACAGCTCAATCACCAGCTCCTGGGGCACCCTGGTCGGGATAAACTGTTGTCTCTGCTAAAGAGTAAATTATACTGGCCAGGAATGTCCAAAAGTAGAGTGTGTTACTCAACAATGTCTTGTATGTGCCCAAATCAACTCTAGGGCACCAGCTCTCAAGCCAGCATTACAGCGTGTGCCTCCAGCAGAGGGGCCATGGGCAGCCTTACAAATTGATTTCATAGGACCACTACCAGCAGGCAGTCGCAATTGTTGCTATGCCTTGGTAGTTGTTGATGTGTTCTCGAAGTAGGTAGAAGCCATTCCAACAGTGAATGACTCAGCTACCACTACAGCACGGGTCCTATGGGAGCAAATTTTGTCACGTTGGGGAATCCCCAGGATCATAGAATCTGATCGTGGAACCCATTTTACTGGCAAGGTCATGAAAGCACTTTGTGAACTACTGGACATAAAGCAATGATTTCATGTTCCTTATCATCCCCAGTCAGCAGGGATAGTATGAACCGGACCATCAAGATCCGGTTAGCCAAGGCATTGTTACAGAAGGGATCTTCTTGGGTAACATCTTTACCGGCAATACTTATGGGTATTAGGGCAACAGAATCATCCACAATAGAGATCACTCCGTTTGAGCTCATGACAGGTCGCAAAATGCCACTTTGCTTCCCCAATGAGCCTCAGCTGTCAAATCCCATTAAGGATGCAATTGCCAGAGATGTGTTCCTACAACAGGTACAAGATAACCTGAAGGGACTGCTGCCATATGCAGCAATACGGCTACACAAACCCTATCTACAGGGGGAGACTCCAATGCCCCTTGTAGGAGATTTAGTAATGGTCAAAGTTTTCCGTAAGGCAGGTCCTTGGGATGCAAACTGGGAGGGACCATATCAGGTTCTCGAGACAATGGGTGATACCATGCTGAAGGTACAGAGGCCAGTGACTACCAAGAAAGAATCTCAGAGGAGACGCAAGGTATTGTGGGTCCATATTGACCAGGCAAAAATCACTCAAGTCTCCTCAACCAAATAGAGCATTTGTGTGCTCATTAAGTTAGGAACTACAGGGGAGTGTGGAACAAGAAAACTATCTTTCGAAAGGTTCTAGTAAGGAAAGTGAAAAGCTGTCCTTATTGAAAAGAACTAGACTCATGCCTTTTTTCTTAGCAGATCATGGAGCCCAAGGAAAGATCTGTAACATCAGCACCCAGAGGACACCATTACAAATCTTATTCCTCCGTAGGAGCTCAAAGGTGCTCAGTATACTTCCATCTGTGCAAACTAGTATTACAGACACTGGTACTACTGGTAGGTGTGGTACTAATAGGTTTTGCTACTCCTCAGAATAGCGAGGAGGACAGGGGTTGGTCAAATGCAACACAAATAAGAAATTCCCAAAAAATTAATTCTACTAACCAGCTAGAGCTTTTGGTAGTAGAATGTAAGGAAGGGAAAATCCTAGAGCCCTACTCTAATTACAGCTTTGTGGCTGGTCATTGGTATTTGTATGGGTTTTGGAGATATGGTTATGCGGGGGATAAGGTCCGACACTATAACTCCAAAGAAAATGTGTCTGCCAATCAACATGATCTACATACACTCTGCCTTAAAGAATATAACCATTATAAGGATATTGATTTAGTGCCAACTAAATCTGTCAGGTGGGTATCAAAGAATCCTCATTTACGTCCCTTTAAGAAAACACCATATAATATAACAGAGGTACTTTGTACAAAGCAGGGAGTACTGGACCCAGAGGATACTACAGGGGGAGAATATGATGGGTGGTATATTCTAAAAGCCACCTTTGTAGGATCTAACGCTCAGGATAGTCTGCGTGTTCGAACATATTTTGATAGACCCATTCCAATTATAGGTACTATAAAGGGATACTGTATGTTGAGAGATTCCCAATTGCTAATCACAAGAGAATCCAAATATGCCCAAGGTCACGTTCCCACAGATTATTTACAAACTAGTGTTATGATAATGAACTTGAACTGTAGTAACACAGGCTAAGTTATGTGGAATAACAACCATGGGCCAGTAGACATGGAAGGGTTGTACAGAGCTGCCATTTTGAAAATTAGAACAGATGCAAAAAATCAGAAGTACATCCGGATATAGGGATCACCATCTATACAGTCTTTTATGATAACAGTTATGAGAGATAAATGTGTACCAGAAGTTGTTGGATACTATTTTATTACATATGCCCATTGGGAACCAGATAAGCAAATGGTTATGTTAGATCCAAACCCCTGGAGGTGGGATATAGTATGTAATGGCATAGATACTCCGGTAATTGATGTATGGATGGATGGTACCCCTATGACTGAGGAGTACAGGAACAGATATGTGTCTGTTGACTGGAAGGACCCTAGTGGCAGAGATATTAAGTTTGATATCAACATTGACGGACCTTTTAAATGGCCATTCTGTGAGGTAGCAGATGAAGGGTGTTGGACATTCCCTCAGTGGACTTATCTCTCTAAAACAAAACCTGTTAAATATCTCTCCTTACAACCAGGGGGTAGTGACCAGTGACATCCGTTTAAAGGGAGAGGACAAGTATGTGTAACTGTAGTCAGAATACCCTATGAAACAGAAGTCTTAGAACCAGTCAGGCCACATTTTGATGACTGTAACATCCCTATCCATAAAATAGCAGATGTGATAGCGCCCCAATTATCATCCCCATGGACAATAATAACCAGCGTCAAATTTATGCTATACACTTGGAGAATTTCAGTGGAGGATTTCAGAGTAGATTGTTGGGATCACAGATGTGAGGAACTAGTGAGGAGTCAACTAGATATGCTAAAAGGATGGGTAGAAGAATCTGGGCAAGAAACAAGAAAAGATGACTGGAGACTTAAAAAAGATAGGGGGAAGCGAGATGCCATTGCGACCGCTCTTGGAGGAGGTGCAATGGGAATAGGTACACTGAATACTATGGATTTAGAGGTTCTAAGGAATAAACTTGGGAGCCTGGCACAACATACGGGAGATGGTATAAGGACTCAACTCGATGTAAATCACATCCTTGAGAACTTACAACATGCTCATATAGATGCCACTACCTCTCTATCTGTAGCCCTTCGGGAAAAGTTTAGAGGGTTGGCTCTGGTATGTACACAAGTTCAGAGTGAACTCTCAGAAAATCTAAAACACATAGTGTCATCTCTCCATAATGGTCACTATCCATTCAACCTTAGACAGAGGATAAAGCAATTTGTCCCTGACTTTGCGTTGAATCATACAAACTGGTGGCTCACACAGTGGCATGGTTGCCTGAATCTGACCTGTACTGCCTCCTCTCTAGCTCCTGTTTCTGGTAGAGAGAGGAAGGGATACACTGCAGTAAATTTAGATATTCCGATGCCAGGAGATACAATACTCCATCCACGTCTCCAATCTGACACGTTAACATATGAAGGGTCACATCCATATCTATTTGACACGGATGGATGTTGGAGACGAGAAGACGCTAAATTGTGTCAAGGGAATCATGACAGAGTACTCAGGCAGCAGTGCTGGGATACTGAAGGATCATGTTTGATGGATGTTAGTCCAAAGCCATCATCTAATTTAAAATATCTGGGTCAAGGTTACTGGTGCTGGTATCAATTCCAAAATGTCTCGTATACTGTTTATGCTACTGACTGCACCCAAAGAGGAAATCTCCTCCGAGGAGCATATTGTACTCTTATTCCCACTCTAGGTATCGATGTAGCAGACGAGATGGGAAGAACACCAGTGACCCCAGAGAAGCGACTAGATATCCGCCCAGGTACTCCTGTGAGGCTTCAGAAAATTCCACTTGGTTTCGGGACAGAGCTCAAGAACTGGCTGCTCGACTTCGGGAAGGAGGACGACATCTTGGAGAAACTCAAGGAGACGGAGAAACAAGCGGCCATCAAGCTGGAACATGATGCCATCAAAATCACAAAGATCCTGCACGCCTTAGAGGAAGACGCCAAAGTATCGTGGTGGGAAAGCCTATTTGGTTACAGTCCAAAAGCAACATCATTTTTCAATCTCCTCATACATCCCATAATAGTTCTCATTTTGCTGGTAGTAATCCTATATATTGCACTACTGGTTGTGTACAAAAAGATAAAAACAATGACTTAAGAACTTAAAGTCACTGTAAAGCTATACAAAGAAGAAGAACGTATAAGGACAAGAAGACAACAAATGTCGAACTATTAAGGGAGGGGGGTTATGGACTGTTATGGACTATTTCATTTATGGACTAGTTACTAAACAAACTACATAGAAGATGTTTGTTATGCACCGCCAGATATGACAAGATTCTAATTTTTTTTCATGGACTTCACTATTAACAGTGCAAGATTAGCTATTTTTATAGAATATCCCTTGGGAGAGGGGATACTTTTTCCACTATGGATCTCTTAGGGGGTTTTTCCTGGGATGTCGTCAATTGCATAGAGGTTTTTTTTATCTCCTCCATAGTTGGTAGGAAGGGGACAAGTGAGAGTTGGTGATCATTGGGGTCTCTCTCTCTCCCTCTTTCTGGATTCTTATCCATCTGGACTTGACTCCAATAGAACGTTCAAAGTCTTTAATACCCTTCAAACATCATTCTGCTTGAAAATTTATATACAGAACTTGTGAAAAGACTTTGTAATAACTTGAAAAAGGACTCTGCTAACTTTGGAATAGAGAAATTATTAACAATGAATTGTATTCCAATGCTTCAGGACTTTAAACAAAATCTACAACTAAACAAGTATTACTCAAGGACTCTTTTCTAAGATATCTACTTATGGACTTTCTCAAGGATTTTAATTATGGATTTTTGAAGATTACCAACCGTTCTTGTGGACTTCCTTTGAAATTGTTGATTTGTTTTTTAAATGTTACGTTAAAAACTGTCTTATGTTATGCTTTTTGTTACTACAGAAGTGAGTATATAATAGAAAAAAAAAATACACTTAGATAGAGACAATTGATTTTACGTAAACCTTCCAACTTGTAGTGTCGGTTTACCGACAACAGGGGGAATGTGAAGGAGCTCCTATATCGCCGCTGATGACGCAGTCGCGGTGGGCGGAGCTTGAGCCACGCATAATGGACGCTAGCATTCCACTGCTGTTTACATGCGCAGAGTAAGATATGAACTGGCTGTAAGCCAGAGCATTCTAACCAAAGAAACTGTCTTTCATATATGGCTCCACAGTAAGTTCTTTGTTTGAACCTGAAAGCCATGTGCATGTTAGGAAACACAGGGCTTTGAGTCATAATTACAGGCCGTATCTAGTTGCGGGGGTGTGGCAGAGGTCAAGCCCTCCCATTTGAAGCAATGCATTATGGGTAAAGGTTTATAAGCCATTGAGACAAACATATCACTCTCATTCGATCACTCCACACACACACACAAACTTGGAACCTGGGGACCTCTCTTACACCTGGAGCCCTGAAGACATACCAGTAAGCTTCTATCTGTAACTCTTAACTTCTTATGTCTGTCTGTACAATTCTCCTTGCTTGCATCTATATCTATTAACTTTCTTTTGAATCCTTTACCTTATATGTAAAGTTTTCCATTTAACTTTCTGGATCTAAGCAGCCTCAGGAATGTTTGCTAATTGCATTACAATGAATTTCCATCCCCCTTATCTCTTTCATCCTCTATGTTCTGACCACATGCCACTATCTCTGCTATCTTATATCTTTCTCTCTCTTTCTTTTAATCTTTCTTTATCTACCACTTAAACAAATATCTGTTTATTTTACCTGCAACTTCTAATCCCATCCCCCATCTTTCAAGAGCACATGGCATACACACATGCATCCTTAAAACACATTCTATACACACAACATGATTGAGAATAGTATATTATGTACTTACTTCTGAAGTTGTAGCATTGTCTGTTTAATCTATAATGTATTATCTGTACTGTATGCTTGATTATCTTTGTAAAGTAAAAGACTTGTATCCTTATGCCTGTTTTGTATGTTTAGATAACTGGAATGAATAGGATGAATGGATGTTTATATAGATAATGCATTATAGTGAGGTAAATTATAGATTGGTATTTATTTAACGATTAACACATAATTGTGGGATATTTGTGTAATATTTAGGCGATGTGTATATATATATGTATATATATTTATATATAGCCTTGTCAAACACAGGAATCGCGTAAGTCTACGGATTTCTAGTAGGGATGCGCAAGCATAACAACTGGGACACCTTGTTTATTGTTGCCATGGTATTAGGCGAAACCTCAAAAGGTTGAGTGAAATAATGCCTCTAAAGTACATCTGAGATGTCACGGGTACGTATTATTCGACGTGACTAAAATAGCGAAAAAGACGCAAATTGCATTATATCCCAATAATTAATGAGATTGGTTATTAATAAGATCAAAGGCATTGTATCATTATTATGGCAGGGTCCTATAACATCATCTATTTATTTATATAGCGCCACTAATTATGCAGCACTGTAATGAGAGCTCACATCAGTCTTTTCCCTACAATCGAAATCCCCTAACATACACAGAGAGAGAGAGAGAGAGAGAGAGAGTAAGGTCAATTTAATATCAGCCAATTAACCTACCAGTATGTTTTTGGAGTGTGGGAGGAAACCCACGCAAACACGGGGAGGATATACAACCCCACACAGATAAGGAGTAGAGAGTATGCAGCAGACGATGAACCACGGCTATACCACTGGGAAGTGGAATGGATCAGCGGAGGTCAACAATACATGCAGAATAGATAGCGGGCGTTGATCACAGCAAATACCACTAAGGAGTGGAACATGTATGCAAAGTTCAAAGGAGTACAGGGTATGCAGCAGATGATGAACCATGACTCTTACCACTGGGAAGTGGAACCGATCAGCGGAGGTCAGCGGTTCATGCAGAATAGATAGCAGGCATAGATCACAGCAAATACCACTAAGGAGTGGAATATCTATGCAGCATAGAGTACAGGGTACGCAGCAGACGATGAGCCACAGCAATTACCACATGGATGTGGAACAGATCAGCGGAGGTCAGCGGTGCATGCAGAGTAGATAGTAGGCAATGATCACAATGATTACCACTAGCGAGTGGACAAGGTGAGCAGAGATCAGCGGTATCCAGGTTATGCAGCAGACGGTGAGCCACAGCTATTACCACAAGGATGTGGAACGGATCAGCGATGGTCAGCGGTACATGCAGAGTAGGTAGCGGGTGTTGATCACAGCGATTACCACTAACGAGTGGAACAGGTGAGCAGAGATTAGCGGTATTCAGGTATGCAGCAGACGGTGAGCCACAGCTATTACCCCAAGGATGTGGACTGGATCAGCGGAGGTCTGCGGAGCATGCAGAGTAGATAGCAGGTGTAGATACAATGAAGAGTAGAAAGTTGTTACAGGGCAGGTGTAGACTCAAAGAACCAGCAGTGAAAAGGTGAGGGGAGGAGCACTGACCAATGGCTAGACAGGCCATAACACAGGCGAAGCATAGCACAGGTGCAAACTGCTGCTGACAGCCTGCACAATGAGGAGAATTAATGTGAGGGTAGGTGTGCTGAGGCTCGGGTGGAGACACCCGGAGAGCGGTGTGTGAAAAAACCTTTCGCACCTCCCACATTTGCACCGTCTTATCTTTAAATAAGAAGCGGATCTTAAGATGAACTGACTGCTTAAGAGCCGTTGCATCTTATTTTCCGTTGCGTAAATGTCTTAAGATGGGGGTGTCTCTTAATTTTCGTTCCTTGTTGAATCACGACTTTCTTAGCTCCCCATTTGTTCTTAAAATACGCATTGCAACTTCTGCACAAGATAAGATCGGTAATGAATCAGGCCCACAGTCATCAAGAATTCAGAGATATTCAAAGAGATAACAACATAATTTAGTTTTGTCATAGAAGATTTGTGTGAAACAACAACGGATAATCGTGCAGTATTAAGGTGTTGCCATAATTGTGAGCCATGCTATACGCTTGAAGAATTATACTCTCCATTAATTTCCTTTCCTTGAAATACTCCACGGCAGCCCTTACAATGGGTTAATCACTAATCAGCTAGTGTAGACAGGAAGAGGAGGAGCTACCTTATATAGGAGCCAGGTGGGACACAATTCTTCTTCATTGTCTTTCGTAACTTCCCAAGCCGTCCTATAACATAACTGTCAGAACAAGGGTGGGAAAATATAGGGCTGCCATGGAGTATTTCAAAGAAAGGAAATTAATGGTGGGTATAATTCTCAATTTTCCTTTCCCTACTCCATGGCAGCCCTTACAATGGGATATATACCAAAGCTGTATCATAATCGGGAGGGCAATAAAACCAACACCTTAATAAGGTCAAACAAAATTTATTCACAGCGCTTGCTGGAGAATCTTTCTCCCAAACTGTGTCTCCTTAGAGACTGAAACATCAGGAAGATAATGCTTAGAGAAAGTGTGCATTGACGACCATCCGGCTGCCTTACAGATGCCTTTTGCCAATGCATGGGTTCTATGTACCCAAGAGGTTGCCACAGCCCTAGTTGAATGCGCCTTCAGTATCCTAGGTACTTCACGCCCTTTTCCCCCTGTAGGCCTGTGCAATCACTTATCTGATCCACTTTGCCAATGTGGGTTTGGATGGGGCATGTCCTTTGCGAGGACCTTCAGGAAGTCCAAATAGTTGCTTTGTCTTCCTAAGATTTTTTGTCTTGCTAATGTAAGCCAATATAGCTCTCACCACATATAGAGTATGGAGATGTGTTTCGTCACTATTAGTGGGATGAGGGTAGAGAGATGGCAGAATCAATTCTTGATTGACGTGGAAGGAAGATACAACATTGGATAGATACTCCGGATTCGTCCTCAAAATTACTTTATCTTCATAGATATTCAGGAAGGGTTCTTCACACTATAACGAATGTATGTCCCCTATTCGACGAGCCGAAGTGATTGCCACCAGAAGGGCACCTTCAGAGTCAGCCATCTGAGAGATATGTCTTGCAAGGGATCAAAAGGATAAGCTGTTAAGGCGTCTAAGACAATATTAAGGTCCCAAGGGGCCAAGAATGGTTTCAGCCTCGGTCGTAACCCCTTCAGTGCCTGAAAAAACTGGAAGACGAAACCTTGAGATGATAACTTGATATCAAGAAGGATACTAAGAGCAGATACTTACACCTTTAACGTAGCGGGTGCTAGTACTTTAACATAACCATCTTTGAGAAACTAACACATCTGGCATACTGGCAGACATGGAATCCTTCGCTATGTCCCTTGCTCAACAAATGAATTTTTCCAAATTCTGTAATAAATCATAGAGGAATTCTTTTTCCTGGCCTGAATTAGAATGTCTATTACTTCATCTGAGACCCCTTTGGATTTCAGTAATTGCCTCTCAGTTTCCACGCCATCAAACTCAGGAAGTTTGGATTTGGATGTAAAACTGGACCCTGAGGTATGAGGTCTGGCCTGACTGGTAACTGCCATGGATGTTCCAGCAACATTCTCTGTGCTACAGCAAACCAGGGATTCCTCGGCCATGTCGGGAGGACTGCTATCACCTCCACCTTCTCTTTCCTTATTTTCCCGAGTACCTGAGGGATGACTGGAAAGGGAGGAAACACATACCTTAGCTTGAAGTTCCACTTCATTGACAGGGCATCTATCCCTAGGGCCCTGTTGTCTCTGTGACAGGAGTAGAAGAGGGGTACCTTGGCAATGCTTCCTGTGGCCATCGGGTCTATCTGTGGCATTCCAAATCTGCGTTGTATAAGTTGAAAAACTTCTTTGTGCAGTTCCCCTCTTCTGGGTGGACTTGGTGTCTGCTTAAGTAGTCAGCCACTACGTTGTCTTTGCCTGCTACGTGAAGGGCTGAGAGAGATTTCAGGTTCGCCTCTGCCCATTCCATTAATGCGGTTATTTCGGCCAGCATTGCCCTGCTCTTGGTACCACCTTGCTTGTTTATGCAGGCTACCACAGTCCTGTTGTCGGAGAACACTCATATATGCTTGGTTCGTAGGTAGGGCTGGAAGTATTGGACCGCACTCCAGGCCGCTCTCATCTCCAAGATGTTTCCCTGAAGAAATCTCTCTTCATCTCGCCAAGTGCCCTGCGTGACCATAGCTTGCATGTGAGCACCCCAGCCTACTGAACAGGCATCTGTGGTAAGGACACACCAGTCTGGTTCTGAGAGAGTCACACCTTGCTTTCTCAAGCTGCCACCAACGTAAGGACAGTCTTGCCAGCCTTCAGAGGTTGACTTTGGAGCCTAGAGACACCACTATATGATCCTATTGCGCAAAGAGGTCTGCTTGAAGATCTCTCATTTGCCATCTTGCCCACGGGAGGATTCCTGTTGTTGAGGAAAACATTCCTAGGAAGCACAGACATGTTTGTGCTGACACACGAGGTTGAATTTGAACTTGGTGCGCTAAGGACTGGATTTTGTCCGTCCTTTCTTGAGAGAGGCAGACTTTGTCTGTTCTTGTATTTATTTGCACTCCTAGAAACACAAACTGTTGTGATGGTGTTAGATGGCTTTTTGATACATTGACCAACCAACCGTGCTGTTGCAGAAATTGGATTACTTCGGCTGCTCCTTCTGACTTTGCCGAATATAGTACAAATAAAGCCACAAAGTCACTCCTCTTTCCCTGAGTGCCGCTATGAGAAATATAAGGACCTTGGTGAATGTTCTTGGAGATGTGGAAAGGCCAAACGGGAGGCAAGTGAACTGGAAGTGACTTCCTTGAATGCAAAATCTCAGGAACTTCTGGTGATGAGGTGCGATTGGAATATGGAAATATGCATCTTTTAAGTCGATTGCCGTCAGAAAATCTCCTATTTGTGTTGACAGATTCCATCCGGAAATGTCTTGCTCGCACATAGCAGTTGAGACCCCTTAAATCTAGCACTGTCCTGAAGGCAACTGATGGTTTCTGGATGAGGAATAGTCTGGAATAGAACCCCATGTTTTCCTGACTTGACGGTACTAGTACGATAGCTTTTGTTTTCACCAGGCCTCTTAGGCTTTCCTTCAATGCCTGCTGTTCTAGGAAGGATGAAGGACTTCTTGACTGAATAAGCTTGTTTCCTACAGGGTAGGTATGGAATAGCCCTTGGAAATATCTCCTGGACCCACTTGTCTTGTGTGGTCTGAATCCAAACTTTTGCAAAGTATGATATCCTGCAGCCCACTAGAACTGTAGATAGTCATTGGGATCTTTGCTGTCCTTGATTCCGTCTTTTTGGTCTGAAGGGCCGAAAGGAACTGTCTTGCCATATTATCCTGATGCCTAGAATATTGTCTCCCTGGCCTATAGGCACAGGCCTCCTTGAACAGTTGTTTTGGAGAATAAGAGAGAAAACATCTCACCTTTCTGTCCTGTGGTAGGCAATTGGCATTGCCACTTGCAAGCCTCTGCATTAGATTCTCCAGTTTTTCACCAAACAAGAAACTGCCTTCATATGGAAGTGTTGTCAGACGGCTTTTAGATTGATGATCTGCTGCCCACAGACGTAGCTAGAGCACCCTTCTTGCTACAAAGCCAATGTCATGCTCCTGGAAGAAAAAACAATCGTATCCAACGAAGCTTCACACAGGAAATCAATGCTTTTCTGCATTAACTCTAAGGATTTAAGAAGATACAATTTATTTATCTTATCCTCAACGTCTGTATGTAGAGTACTGGCCCACAGCCTCAGGGCTCTAGCTACCAAAGCCATGGCTATCCCAGACTTTAGAGTTATGCCTGAGGAAATGTGTAATTTTGTGAAAGAAGTCTCCATTCTACTATCCATAGCATCTTTTAATGGACCCCCATCATCCCACAGGAGAGTGGTCTTTGAGGATAAGCCAGCTATGGCTGAATCCACCTTAGGCACAGAACACCATTTCAGCACATCTTCATCCTGAAAAGGGTACATACGATTCAGCCTCCCCATATTAGGATTACTTTTGTCTAAAGCTTGACATTCTTTAGCAATCAAGTCTTTAACCACCTTATGCGTATGGAACACTCTAGACTTTACTTGGTGCTCTGAAAACAATGCATCCTGCGGTTTGATTGGTACTGCTGGCTCTTCAATACCTAAAGATTTGTTAATATGCCCAAGTATAACATTTATAGTATCCAAATTAAACATCCTGGGATCCTCTTTTACTTAATCCTCACTATCTGACTCCGAATCCCATTCCTGAGCAGAACTGAATGTTTCAGAGGATGGCCCTGGCCTCATTTCGTCCATATCTTCTGCCATAGGGATTCTGTCCCTTATTGTTCTCTGTTCTGGGGCCTGAAACTCTTGCATCGTTTTAACCATCCATGAAAAGAACTGCTTAAATTGTTCAGGGGGGCCAGACTCCAGTACAATCTTTCGGTAAACTGCCATCACAAGCTGCACATACACGAATCTTCAGTTTATATTTCCTTTTTCCCTGCACAAGCTCCACAGAGGTATTGTAGACAATAGAAAAAAGGAACTAAGTAACCTATCCTAAGAGTAACCAAAAACCCCTTTTTAAGGGCTTATCTTGGGGTTCCTTCAGCTTTTTTGGGGTGGGCTCCTGGTCCATAGTGCACTTATCAAGGTAGCTGCTAAATCCTGCAGCATCAAACACCAAGCCAATACTGAGCCTCATGAAAGGGCTGCAGCTGCTCAACATAGTGCCTGCTTTTGACCACACCCAGGTGATCATTAGCAGATTATTTTATTCCTGCTTCTCCCCCCTGCTTCTTGGAAGGATATAAAGATCCTGTAGACTTTGACACTCAGGGGGGAATGGTGCAAAGCCTTCCTGGGCTTACTCATATGTGTGCGCGTCCTTGTCCTGCGCGCGTCCTTGTCCTGCGCGCGCGATTACAGTGTGCACGCCCGCCGGCAGTCTTGCTAAACTTCAAAGAGGCAGACTTGTCCGGCAATTGCCCTGCTGGTGCTGTCCTCCACACAGCCAGCTCAGAGGAAAGCCAGAAAAACCTCCAGGTAAGCCCTCTCGAATAAAATAAAAAATAAAACAACACACACTTACTACACTACCTGTCCTGTACACTGCTGACACAGGAAGAAAAAGACACTGAGGAAGAGGAGGAGCTACCTTATATAGGAGCCAGGTGGGACAAAATTCTTCCTGTCTACACTAGCTGATTACGGATTAACCCATTGTAAGGGCTGCCATGGAGTAGGGAAAGGAAAAAAGATTTCTGAATGTGAATGTCTTAACCATGGGGAGTGGTGGTTTTAAATTTGATAGTATGCTAAAATTTACTTATCTGCTGAGGTTGTGTCCACTGAATATTTTTTTCTTTTTATGTATTAATTTGCACATCGGAGTTGGACCATTTATTTGTACAGAGGAGGACTGTATCAAATTCAGTATCTACACACACTTATTGGAGACTTTTAACATTTGAACTACATTGTTTATTATAATTTTATGTTATTACTTGAAGCACTTACTTTTTATCTTCACATCCTTTTTTTTATATAATAGTTGCACCTGCAAGGTGTAGTGTAAAAGGGTGTCAGTTTGCTCAGTGACTTTCTCGTTACCTGGGAAAGAGGCTGGAAATGTGCTATTTGTTCGTAAGTGAGTTAAATTTGCCAACTGCTGTTTGTGAGCTTGACCTTTGGGCCTTCCACACCTAGAGAGGGATTGTCAAATGTATTAGTTAGAACTGGACAGACCAGGATTTACTTTGTTGTTTTGTTTTTCCTCTTTAATAGAACATGTGGTGGAGAATGTGAGCAATGCACTACAATTTGCTGCCATAATAGTTGCATGATAAATTTAAAGGGCAAAATAACGATTTATTTGGATTTGGCAAAAGACTGTGTTACAGTGTCCTAAGATGGAGAACAAATTAAGGCCTTACCACAGGCTACAACTGCACAGCAGGAGGCCACCAGGGTGCAGCAAATAGCCATCGACCACTACCAGAGGAAACAAAGACCGCAAAACCTTGAAAGAGCTACTGCAGCAGCTGACAATAGTGGCTGGAAAAATGTCATCATGGCTAGCGCAAACGTTCAGTATGGGCTAGTAATTTTTTGCAAAAGGTGTCTATAACTGATGTTGAAGCTTATATTACTACCTTTGAGAGAACAGCTGAAAGAGAGGGCTGACCTAAATAACAGTGGGTAGACCTGTTGGCACCTTTCTGTGGAACCCCAGGTTTATTTTAACTTGAGCCTTAAGGAAGCTCAGGGCTATGACAAACTGAAAACAGAGATCCTAGTACAAAAAGAAAAAAGTACCTGGCGCTAAATGTGGAATGAATTTTTAATGCTCCCAAAAAATGACTCTGAAACGCTACTATTCGGGGATGGGGTCAACTCATCCCAATAAATACAAACTAGCAAGGATATAGTACAGCGCGGGACAGAGGCATAAATGGGTGAATTAATGAAAAAAGAGACCACAAGGTCTCCACCAATAAGCTATACAACGATTGCAAAAAAGATAATTTTAATGAAACATATCACAATAAAAATATATATAAAATAAGTTGATCAGCTGACCATACATAATACATAAATATGCATATAGTATAATAAGGCAGAACAATACAGGTGAATGTATATATCCCAATGCCACGGATTGTAGTCCGATACAGATATCCCTTTCAATTCAGAGTTATATTTGGGATATTTAGTCCATTTAATATCTGTATCGGACTACAATCCGGACCGCATTACATCAAGGGAGATCATTTTGGTCCATTTTATATATTTCTATCAATTATTGTTAGACACTCCTAATAGTTACATATTCCATGGCACCCATTTGTGTGCATTGGGATATTATATTGATATGTACATTCACCTGTATTGTTCTGTCTTATTATACTATATGCATATTTATGGGTCTCTTGTTGTAGCCACTTCTTGGATGAGGTTATGCATCTGGGAATGGGAAGTCTTGTCCTGTAGACTCACCCAGCGGTGCACACGCTGTGCTCAAACAAATATGGTTACTCCAAAACAAGTCAGGATCTCTGTTTTCCATACATAATACTCAACTGGATCACAGATCATGGAAAGGGTCGTCATGGACCGATATTTGAGATCTCTGCAGTATTGTGTAAATGGGTGAGCCACACTGTTCCTTCAACAGCAAACAAGCTGGTAGCAATTTTGGGGATGTATACAATGGCCGAGGAACGATTGCGTTTCATAGACCAGGAACAACAACCTTCAGTGGTTTCTGGTAAGAATGTTACATGGTAAGGGTGCTGGCTGGTGGAATGGATTTAAAACTAGAAACACTGTAGGCTCAGGACCTGCCAGCTATGCCAGGTTCGCTTCATAAAGAAATTGGTAAACATATGATAAAATGTTTCAGGTGTGGTGTGTTAGAACATGTTGCTAATTGATAAGTCAATGATGAACCTTTGCAATGTGATGCTGCTTATATAAATTGGAGAATTGCACAATGAGTGGACGAGCCCCATTGTCCATATTCTGAAACTATACAGAAGCTTACACTTCTGTAATGACTTCTAGGAAACTGAACACAGATTCTCCAAGTTTGATGCCTATCCTATACCCAATGTGGATGAGCTTATTGAAAGGCTGGTAACAGCCCGATATTCTACCATGTTGGACTATACAAACGGGTAAATGCTCTTGGGTTACATGGGGCCTATCTCGATGATGTAGTCATCCATAGTCCTGATTTACAATCTCACTTACCCAGAGTACAAGCAACATTACACTCCCGAGAGGCAGGGTTGACAACCAACCAAAAGATGTGCTGCTTTGGAATGGAATAAGTAAAATACCTTGGGTAGACCATAGGGAGAGGTTTGATTAAGCCACTACTTAATAAAATGATGGCTATGCAAAACTGGCTCAACCTAATTAATAAGAAATAAGTGACAGCCTTTTTAGGAATCATCAGATATTACAGGAGGTTTATTACCAACTTTGCCACCATAGCCATTCCATTAACTGATTTTTCCACAGGGACACCATCGGTTATGTTTTGTCTTATGCTATATTGTTTTTGTATGCCATGCAATTTGTTCTGTTAATTGCATCCATGTATTTTTTTTATCTGTACCCATTCATGTACAGCACTGCAGAAGCCTTGTGGTGCCTTATAAATAAAAGATACTCATAACGATAAAATGGAGTCCCGAGCTAAAAAAAAGCTTTTCGGACAATAAAAGTGGCATTATGCAGTCTTAGTAGTTACCAGACTTTAAGGAAGAATTTGTGTACAAACAGATACCTAAGATGTAGGGATAGGTGCTGTTCTATCCCAGATTAAAGATGGTGGAATAACACCTTGTGATTTATCTGGGTTGTAAACATCACGAACATGAAAGAAGCTATGCCATTGTCAAAAAGAAGCATTGGCAATTAAATGGCCATTATACACAGTCAGTTGGGAAGATAATTTAAGCCAGTTACCGACCATGCCCCTTTAAAATGGATGTGTGAAAATATAGATAAGAATGGATGGGTTACCAGATTATTCTTAGCCTTACAAAATTTTAAATTTAAAAAAGGTATTGGGGGGATATGTGGCAAAATCATTGATGGCATATATGTAGTCCCAGTTGTTAGTATAAAATCTGTCTTGCATCCTGCTACACTTCAGCTGTGTCTTCACCCGTGAGCTGTTTGGAAGACTCCACTATTTACAATCATGGCCAAAAGTGTTGAGAATGGCACAAATATTATTTTTCACAAGGTCTGCTTCCTCAGTTTTTATAATGCCAAATTACATATACTCCAGAATGTCATGAAGAGTGATCAGATGAATTGCAATTAATTTCAAAGCCTCTTTGTCATGACAAAGAAATTTATCCCAAAAACAACATTTCCACTGCATTTCAACCCTGCCACAACAAATATCAGGTCAGTGATTCTCTTGTTAACACAGGTGAAAGTGTTGAGGACAAGGCTGGAGATCACTCTGTCATGCTGATTGAGTTAGAATAACA
The DNA here is from genome assembly GCF_038048845.1 of Mixophyes fleayi. Lineage (NCBI taxonomy): Eukaryota > Metazoa > Chordata > Amphibia > Anura > Limnodynastidae > Mixophyes > Mixophyes fleayi. The sequence continues at coordinate 294,180,788 of NC_134402.1, forward strand.
TACTGGAAGCTTTAAAAGGAGGGTGGTGCTTGAAATCATTGTTCTTTCTCTGCTAACCATGGTTATCTGCAAGGAAACATATGCAATTATCATTGCTTTGCACAAAAAGGGTTCACAGGCAAGGATATTGCTGCTAGTAAGATTGCACCTAAATGAACCATTTATCGGATCATTAAGAACTTCAAGTACAGAGGTTCAAAAGTTGTGAGGAAGGCTTCAGGGTGTCCAAGGAAGCACCAGTACCGTCTCCTGAAGTTGATCCAGCTGAGGGATCGGGGCACCACTGGTACAAAGCTTGTTTAGGAATGGCAGCAGGCAGGTGTGAGTGCATCTGCACGCACAATGAGGCGACGACTTTTGGAGGATGGTCTGGTGCCAAGAAGGCCAGCAAAGAAACCACTTCTCTCCAGGAAAAACATCAGGGACAGATTGATATTCTGCAAAAGGTACAGGGATTGGACTGCTGAGGACTGGGGTAAAGTCATTTTCTCTGATAAATCCCCTTTCAGATTGTTTGGGGCATCTGGAAAAATGCTTGTCCGGCGAAGGAAAGGTGATCACTATCATCAGTCCTGTGTCATGTCATCAGTAAAGCATCCTGAGACCATTCATGTGTGGGGTTGCATCTCAAAATTGTGAGTGGGCTCACTCACAATTTTGCCTAAAAACACAGCCATGAATAAAGAATGGTACAAAAACATCCTCCAAGAGCAACTTCTCCCAACCATCCAAGAACAGTTTGGTGACAAACAATGCCTTTTCCAACATGATGGAGCACCTTGCCATACGGCAAAAGTAATAACTAAGTGGCTCAGGGATCAAAACATCTAAATTTTGAGTCCATGGGCAGGAAACTCCCCAGATCTTAATCCCATTGAGAACTTGTTGTCAGTCCTCAAGAAGTGGGTGGACAAACAAAAACCCACAAATTATGACAAACTCCAAGCATTCATTAGGCAAGAATGGGCGGCCATCAATCAGTATGTTGTCCAGAAGTTGATTGACAGCATGCCAGGGCAAATTGCACAATCTTCAAAGAGAAGGGTCAACACTGCAAATACTCTTTGATTAAACTTAATGTAATTTCCAATAAAAGCCTTTGACACAATGCTTGTAATTTTACTTCAGTATACCTTAGCAACATCTGACAAAAAAAGTCTAAAAATATTGAAGCAGCAAACTTTGTGAAACCCAATACTTGTGTCATTCACACAACTTTTGGCCATGACTGTAAACCCTCACCTGTCATGCACTCATTGCCAGTAGTAGCATTGGAAATTATAGCTTCCCAGTTCCTGTACCTGTGTTCAATTTGTTCCTGACCTTGCATCTGTTGTTCTTGGCTCCGTATTCATTTGTATTCTGATACCTGGATTGCATCATACAAGTCTGATGGTTCCTTGCCCTATTTATATTTGTCTCCTGACTCATGCTCTCTTGTGGGGCTACACAAAGATTACTGGACTGTGTAAATCTGCTCCAGCATTGCTTCAGATACATTGTTTATTATCATGCAATGCCTCAGACTGTGTAAACCTGCACCAATATTTCTTCAGAGATTTTGTATATCTGTGTTGCAACAAAATACTGTTATACTACTGAATGATTCCTGCATTACATAGTGGCTAATTGCTCATCCTTGCATTACCTCAGCGCTTGTGCTTTTCCTGTCTTCTGACCTATGTGTTTTGAACTTTTGGGAAAATTATTGGTATTGGAAAAAAAGCTTTACAAAAGTTTTGGGATCAAGTAAGAGCCGGGCCGTAACTAGGGCTGTGCGACAGGGGCGATCCTCCCAGGGTGCAACGCTGAAGGTGGGCGCAATTTCGGAATATTTTAGATTAATTTGGTTAAAATTGAGGGCTAGGGGGGCGGCAATTTTCTTTCTCGCCCCAGAATTCTAAGTCACGGCTCTGAGTAAGAGCTGGATCAAGGGATCCTTAAGTAAATGGGGAGAGAGGGAAGGTCTCCATTCATTAAGCCCATTTTTGGTCTTCTGACCTGCCAGGCAGACAGCGGGATAATTAATATTTGACCTGTAAGGTTTGATTTAAAATGGTGTCAGTTTGCTCAGTCATCTCTATTATTACCTGGAAGCCTCCATAGAGAGAGAAAACTGCTATTTGTTCATAAGTTAACTAAACTTGTCAACAACTGTTTGTGAGCTGGACAATAAGTCCTTCCACACGTAGAGAGAGGGTGCAAGAAAGGCACACTTTTCCTAACCTTTTTATTGGCCAGAAGCTAATGTAGAAAAAACAAATACTCATGCAAAAATTAAAACCTAAACATATTTTTTCTAATAGGACCCCTTATCAATGATAAGTGTATTTGCAAACAGTGAGCTCTTATATACCCCTCCTCTCAATCAACAAGTGTCAAAGGTCATAGGGGGCAGGGAAATTAATTCCCATAGCAATGGGAACAGTGTGTGCAGTATATAATGTTTGTATATAGCTATTATGGTCCTAAATGTAGTGGATCAAATTACATTATGGTCACTATATGTTACATTAGCAGTGTATCTTTAACAATGAAATGATGTATCAAAGGCATCGGAATAAACCATATAAAATAATGAAATGTGATTTAAAAAAATGATAACAAACCAAATCTCATTTTCAAGAAAACAAACAGGAACATCATCTTCATAAGAAAAAAGATACATTATATGGCATAGGGTAACAGTGCTAATTTCAGCTGCTGTATACTGCTTGGTGCAACCTCCATTTAAATGGCTAATTAAAGTATGCAGAAGATTAATATGTTAACTCAGACATATATACCTAAATCAGTAGTGATTATGGTCTTCGCACCAAAGAGGTTGTTGCATGTTGGAACAGAGTGTGAATATATGTATCACCATCATTGGTCGTCACCAAGAACTGCCACAAGGCGGGATGGACTTAGGAATCTGCAGGTTCTGGCCCTTGGATCAGCCCGCTGATGTGGAAGATAGGTGGCAGAGACAGTAGAATAGAACTGTAAGGTAAAGTACAGCTATGCAGGACAAAGAAAAATGGTGGTAGAGAAAAGCCAAGGTCTGGAACATGTTCCAGTGGCGCAGTACAAAGTGAGATCCAAATCCGTAGTCAAAGGAAGATAGCCAAGTTTTGGTACACTTTCCAGTCGCGCAGTACATAGGGAAAAAAAAGGTAGCTGAGGTCTGGCACGTTCCTGAATATGCGGTACAAAAGGGAGATCTGGAGCCGAAGTCAGGGTAAAGCAGAAGTCAGACACAGGGAATCCAATGCAGCTAGATAAGGCACAAGGAGAGAGGATACAGGATTCAGACACTAGGGTTGTAACCTGTTGCTCTGACACTGGACAAGTGTCAGAGCAGTTCTAATATAGCAGAAGGAAGTTTGAATTCCCTGCCTGTGATTACATGATTGCACAAGGGAGGGAGCCGTGCATCCGGAAGAGACCATACGACTGCATCGAACGGAGCAGGGAGCGTGGAGCAGGTAAGTTTCCTCACAATCTCATATGTAGGATCATAATATAGCCTGGTATAGTGCTAATATCTGCCAATTGATGCAGTATTCTGTCTCTATAGGGTCCATAATCTTGTAAGACAATGGAACCTCCTTTATGAGCTAGGCATATAACTAGTCCACTTTCTTAGAAAGATTTCGCAATGCAGAATGCTCATCCTTCAACATGTTATCATAATGAGATTCTCGATTAGAGCATTCTTGAATAAGGGATCTCTAGCATTCTATTGAAAGTGTATATTGATCTTCATATGTTCATCAGAAAAATATGTTTAAAAAAGTATTATACGAGAGACACGATTGTAACTTAACAGATTGGAAATCCTAGCAACTTTACCCACACCAGTTTTCGACCCATAGTTTTTGAAACTTTTCACCAACTTTTTGAACAAGACTAGGAAAAACTGCCTTAAAAATTAACTAAGCTGAACATGTCCGAAGAAGATAGAAAAGAACTAGATGAGCTGAGGAAAAATAATGACATGCCGATAAAGCAGGATTACATGGGAGGATTCCTTTACTCTGGGAACTTGCTATGTAAAATTATTGTATCCACCATGCTGACGAGTGTACTCATACCTGAAAATGCACAGATTAACTTCATCGCTAGTGGTATTGAATGTATCTTCAAATAATTTTGACAAGAAGGAGAGTTTTATAATCAAACCAAAGGAACAGCCATGGGTACACAATTCACGCCCAGTCATGCAAAGCTATTCGCTAAATGGGAAGCTGACCATTTCTGGGTGAACAACCCTTAACTAAAGAGATTCATCTGCTTGCAAAGATACATTAATTATGTATTTTTTATTTGGTATGAGGAACAAATCGATCTAATTTCTATAGAAGATAAACAAAGCAAGAACCTTTGAAAAACAGGTGGATTACAATAATGTTATATTAGCCACTAGCAACCAATTAAAGTGTATAAACTATAAACCAGGAGGTCAATTTCATAAACTGAAAATAAATTGCACCTTTGATAAAGAAGACCTTTAAAATTCAAGCATACATTTCTAGAAAAAGACTATAATAAAGAAAAGGTCACTGAAGCCCTGGAGAAGGTTAAGAAGAAAGACAGGAAAGAACTCCTCAGCTAAAATAAGAAAAAAACACAACCTCAGATCAAACCTGCATTTATCACTCAATATAATTGCAACATCAAAGCAGTTGAGACCATCACCAAGAAACACTGGCATGGCTTAGCTATGTATCCAGTATGTGGGTTGCACCAAAAAGAAATTGAAGCTCAAAATTGCAGAGCATATGAATAACATAAAAAAATGCCTCACCACCCACAGCATTTCTCAACTTTTTTCAATAGCACATCAGAGTAACCCTAGAGGTTTGAAATTCATTGGCAGTCAGCGCATAAAATGCTACTTGAGGGAAGGTAAATATCTGGACACAAAACAGAGGCAGAATGTATTTATCAATTGAAGACACTGGCCCCGTAGAGTTTCAACTCCCTAGCCCTTTTTTTGTCCAAATATGTCGATTTTATCACTGAATCTTATTTTTTGTCCAAAATCTATTATGTTGATTTTCTTTCCACATTTGTTAAGCTGATTTTATTTTTGAATTTTTAATATACTGTGACCATGTAAGGGGGCTAGGTACCATCTCCCGGGGTAGAAGTCAGCAAACAGCAGCAATAAAGTCATACAAGTCCATTATTTTCAGTGTAACTGACCTCAGCCAGTTTTATTAGCACATTCAAATAAACAAAAAAAAACAAAAAAACCTTGCCTATCCGCCACTCACTACACATTTCACGAAGACCATCTATCAAATGTGAAGGACCTTATGTCCCACACACAAATCAGACACGTCTTATTGCTCACCACAGCAGTGTCTCTCAGGAGGCAACTAACCTCCTCCTTAGGTCTGAGAGCCTGACTGAAGTAGAGCCACAGCCTTTTACAGCCATCACTCAAGTGTAGCTCCTAATTAGTCTGCTATGAGCCTGCATACCAAAAAAACCCAGACCGGGCCTTTGTATGGAGCCCACCTTGCTCTCTCCATACAAAACACCAGGGACCCATACCAGCTTTTCCTGAAGCTGAACACTCTTTTGGAATCTCCTTCCTATACAAATTAATTTCCCTGGGTTTAAAAGCCAGACAGCCTGGGACATGGTTATCTGCCATTCAAACCAGTGACTTTGTCACAATACATACAGGATTTTATGATACAAACATCTTTGGATTTTGACCTTTGCGTGTTAAGCTCCATATTTACTGCTTAGTGACTCCAGCCCTTTTCTTTTCAAATTGTACATTACGCATGTTCTATAGCTCTTATTACTGCTTTAATCTATTCTTATTCATTTTTATGTTTTTTTTTTTATCCAATTGGTATTTTTTAAATAAAGACTAAGGGCCTGATTCATTAAGGAAAGTAAATGTTGATATGTGCCGTAATTTGCATTAAAGTGCACTGCACACCCCCAGAAACGGAATATATGCCACTGAAAGGCAAGTGTATGCAATCAATCCATCTTTGAAAACAAAGGACACTTATGAGAGCCTATGATTTCATGGGAGGACCGGGGAGGGGAACAGGCTTATGCATGTAATCAATTTACATTAAGGGCATGCCGAGGTCAAGCGCACACAGTTGTGTCTGATTCAAGCTTTGGTCATCTCTAAGGTACGTATTTTTCAGTTGTACCACTTGTGCCCAGCTACAGGTCAGGTGTAAGTACCAAGTGATAGTGATGACGGTCGCGTATGCATGCTAGAACATGTGTTTGAAATCGAGCAACTGTAAAAATGCATTTTTTGAGCAGTAGATATTAGTAATATCCTGATAAATGTGATTCATCAAGAGAAAAAAATACCAAAACTTTTTTTTATGTTTTTTCATTAATGACTCTGGGCCTGATTCATTAAGGATCTTAAATTTAGAAACTTCTTATTTCAGTCTCCTGGACAAAACCATGTTACAATGCAAGGGGTGCAAATTAGTATTTTGTTTTAAGTTAAATACTGACTGTTTTTTCATGTAGCACACAAATACTTGATAGCTTATTTGTACACTGAAATTTAAAGTTGATATTTGTGTGCTACATGAAAAAACAGTCAGTATTTAACTTATATGCCAAACAAAATACTAATTTGCACCCCTTGCATTGTAACATGGTTTTGTCAAGGAGACTTAAATAAGAAGTTTCTCAAGTTAAGATCCTTAATGAATCAGGCCCTATATTACTAAGTGGTGACATTGATTGAATACTCTTTTTTTTTTTTTTGCGTTCAGCTGGGACTTTATATTCCACATATGTATTGTACGTATCCTGTAGTCATGGCTGCCAAGAGGATTCAGGGTCCCGGTACAACAACTTCATGGGGCCCCCCTTATAGTTGAGCATGGTAAAAAAATTAGGTGTGTGGCTAGCAGGTGAAAAATACTCCTACAGGAAAAAAAACAGCATTGTTGTGCACTCCTGACTTTCAGGACATCTAGCATCCTAGTGTAGTATATAAAGAATGCAGTGTGTATATACAGAGTTAACAATCTTGGCCTGCCCCTTACATTGGCCAGAATGTAACGGGATTGTCCCACTAGAATCACAACATTTCACAGACTGTCCTGCTCTCTCCTACCTGTTCTTGTCACGTTCACCACCTGTGGCTGCAGTTTTCTGTAGTTGCGACTTGTCTGGATCCTGGAATGTCGGGGCCCCGTTTGGAAAAAGAAATGGGTACATTTAGAAAATTCCAACCAGCTCAGACGTTAAATCGATAGCACCCACGAGTAATAATAAGGCCTTACTCCAGTCCCAACATTCAAATAATAGTATTTCCATTTAATAAATCAACCTATTTCCCTCCCTGAAAATAGACCCAGCAGTAAATTAATAGTATTTACATTTCATAAATATACCTATTTCCCGCAACCATCACTGTCATTAAATAAGTCCTAGTCACATTTAATAAAGAGATCTCATTCTCTCATTCTCCCCAATCTCACCCCCACATTCAATAGCCCCCAAACCACCCCGTCTTAAATTATTAGTCCCCACTATTAAATTGCCCCACCATCGCCCCATAAACAAAATAGCACCCTTTAAATAGCCACCACCTATCTCACACACACTACATTGCCACAAGTGCCCTGTGCCATCACACACACATTACTGTGCCACTTCATCATCACCACGCAGTGCCTACTTATGAACACACTGTGCCCCTTCATCACAACCACGTTGTGCCCCCTTATGATCACACTGCGCCCTCCATGCTGTTTTTCCCTCCTTCACCTGGCCCCCCTGCATCACACTGTGCCATGCTGCTCCCCCCCTTTTTTCAATCACACTGTGCCTTTCTCCCCCTCTTTTCAATCACACTATGCCTTTCTCCCCCACCTTTTCAATTACACTGTGCCTTTCTCCCCCCCTCTTTTCAATCACACTGTGCCTTTCCCCTCCCTCTTTTCAATCACAGTGCCTTTCTGCCTCCCCTCTTTTCAATCACACCGTGCCTTTCTCCACCCCTTTTTTAATCACGCTGTGCCTTTCTCCCCCATTTTCAATCACACTGTGCCTCCTCCCCTTTCAATCACACTGTGCCTTTCTCCCCCCTCTTTTCAATCACACTGTGCCTTTCTCCCCCCTCTTTTCAATCACACTGTGCCTTTCTCCCCACCCCTCTTTTCAATCACACTGTGCCTTTCTCCCCACCCCTTTTCAATCACACTGTGCCTTTCTCCCCTCTTTTCAATTACACTGTACCTTTCTCCCCTCCCTCTTTTCAATCACACTGACTTTCTCCCCCCTTTTCAATCACAGTGCCTTTCCCCCCTATTTTCAATCACACTGTGCCTTTCTTCCCCCCCCCCTTTTCAATCACACTGTGCCCTTCTCCCCCCCTTTTCAATCACACTGTGCCTTTCTCCTCCCCTCTTTTCAATCACACTGTGCCTTATCCCCCCTTTTCAATCACACCTTGCCCCTCCTTTTCAATCACACTGTGCCTTTCTCCCTCCCCTCTTTTCAATCACACCGTGCCTCTCTCCCCACATCTTTTTAAATCACACTGTGCCTTTCTCCCTCTCCTTTTCTCAATCACACCGTGCCTTTCTCCCCACACCTCTTTTCAATCACACTGTGCCTTTCTCCACCCTATTTTCAATCACACTGCCTTTCTCCCTCCCCCTCTTTTCAATTACACTGTGCCTTCCCATCCATTTTCAATCACACCGTACCTTCCCCCCCCTTTCAATCACACTGTGCCTTTCTTCCCCTTTTTTTCAATCACACTGTGCCTTTCTCCTCCCCATTTTTCTTCAAACTGTGCCCCATTTTTCATCACACTGTGCCTTTCTGCTCACCTCCCCTTGCCTCTGTTCCTTCACTTACCTTTGTATTGGCTTCTGACATCTCTTTTTTTGTCTTCTCTCTTCTTGCTTCTGTCTGGGTTTTCTCTGCGCCGCTCCTCACTGAATGTTGGGCGTGACTTGATGACTTCACGTCCAACATTCACTGTGAACAGAGCAGAGAGGAAGGCGCGCAGATTTATCCCTCTCTGTACCTTTAGGCTGTGGATTCCCAGGGAAACCACCATTCTTTCCAAATGTTCCAATTGCCACAATATATAGAACACAAGTATTCATGGTAACAGTATATTTAGCAATGTAACTAGCAATGTAGCTGGAGAAACATGTATATAAAAAAACTAACCATTAATACTTGGGTATGCCAGACAGGTTGTGTGAAACAGTTTGTTAAAAAATTTGTCAGTGCTGTGATATTTTCTTAAACAAAATGGAAATGAATTGTTCAGTAGGTTCTTGCAAATAAAAGGTACTAGAAACTATCGGAGACATTTATAAATCATCATTTATAAAAAATGTAGAATGCTACTATGCAGAAATGTAATCTTACAACTGATCTATTTCCAGATGTTAAATACTTCAAACAGGTCAGGATACAGGAGCAAAAAGCATCAAACACTATCACTTTTGGCTTCTGTATCCTGACCCGTTTGTTTCTGTCACTACATTGGTTCCGGTTTCAACATTTATTGTACCCTGATTTGTGGACTGCACCTTACAGTTTTGCTGGTTCTTGTTTTGCTCATTTTGGTCACTGGTTGCTTCATTCAGTTTCTTCCTGGCTTTCCATGTCTCCTATCTTCAGCTCTGCATCAACTCAGAATCCAGAGACATGGACTGCAGTAATTATTCCTTAAACCCCAGTAGTGTTTCAGTTATTATTGAACCTGTGAACATTTGCACCAGCCTTGTTACAAGCGACATTAGTTACTACCTTGCACCAGAAATATCTTTAGTGTTCTACCTTATATTTTGCATTGCATGTCATATTACTGCATTTCTTCAGAGATTCTGTTTATTTCCTGTCTGTTTTTGAATACTTCAGTTAACTCTATATTGTTTGAACTAAATACCTCGTTAATTCTCTGATTTCCTAACAACTGGCTTGTCTGGAATAAATCTGGCATGATATATAAAAACAATAAATGAAAAGGTCCAACACTAAAATAGTGTGTTTATTAAATTTTCAAAACAAAAATGTATAGATCATTGCATAAAAAAGATAGTTGTCATAATAAGAGCATGCAGAGATATAATATTTATGAAAAAGGTTGATATAAGCAAATCTTAAGGAATAGTTTCCCTTTTAATATTGGATGTTAGAGGGTAATATCTATGGCTCAGTCTGCAAAAGAACAGAGGTTAGGACGCTTACAGTAGTAGGTGTCTTATTCACAGTTCTCAGGGATGGCAACCCCAAACCTCCCTGCAACAGGGGATGGCGCCCGTCGGGGAAGCTTCTCCCGTGTTGTAGATATGTATTGGGAACTCTGCTACTGGAAATCCAGCAATCAGGGTTTCTTTTGGGGGCTCACTCCTCTCATTTGGCTAGTTCCTTCTTAACTCTGTAAGTTGACGTTTTAATTTAGCAGAGATGTAGGCTTTTTTTTGGCTGCAGGAGATTGTTCCGCTAAAAAAGATTTGATTGTCTTTAGCCAAAATGTGGATAACTTACACGTTTTACCCATATGCTGCAAAGCGCTTTGTAAGTGATGAATAAAAGTCTCTGTTGCAATTGCTTATTGTTTCGTGACAGATACGTTAATTAGGATAATTTAATTATCCATTGGCACGTGTGTAGATGCTTAGGGGCATGTTATAATGGTAATTAGTGTTGTAAGTAAAGAGAACCTTAATTAGAATTATAGATTAAAAAGTGCCTAATAGTTCCTGTATAGGTAATTGCTGCACCTAATTGCTGTGTTCATTTTGAATCAGACTTTGACTCAAAACGAATAGGGATTGCATCAATAATTCATCCACATAATATTCTCTTAAAATCAGTGTTTTGATCACAAAAGTCTGTTTAGCTTGAAAGTCTATTCAAGTTTAAGGTATTGTCAGACATGGGAGTGGCTTGTTCTAGCGTCAAAAGGCGCAGGTTAGCGACAACAGGTAACATAATTCTTGAATAACAATACACAACATCAATCTGTTATAATACTGCAGCATCCCATTTGTACGCCGACATATTTTCAATCTTGTTTACACATAAAATAGTCTTGATATTTTAGATCAAACCATTATCTACGTTATGCAAGATTTTTTTTTATCACTAGTGATATACACTCTATTGCTTTATAGCACATTCATTACCACAATATTTCATTATCCTCGCATTTCACCCAGCATTTTATATTTATCTAGTCTGTGCTACTAGAGAAGCTGCATATTTTAGTAAGGAGCACTTGCCTCCTGTATGATTTTATGAGCTTCCCATCTAATTGTAGGAGATGTATCAGATGAGGCATTGTTATCTTTAAATTCTTTGAGTGCTTGGGTGATCTTGTGTAAAATAAAAATAAAAAAATTACTCACCATTTGTTGGGGAACAATATCCAGTTCTACTGATATGTCTGAGTGGTCAGACCAGGACAAGCGGGAGACCTCAACTGACTTGAACAAGCAGGCTGTGTTATGATCAGTCAAAATCATGTCTATTCTAGAGTAGACATTGTGGGGGACTAAGTAATGTGTATATATTCTGTCAGTGGAATATAGGAGCCATTTAGGATATTTAGGGTCACAACATTTTTAAGCTTTAGGCTCCAATGGGCTACTTGACTCGGTTTTTGAGTTGGCTGTCTAGTTTGAGGTCTAAAACGGTGTCAAAGTCCCCATGCACCTACTGTAATTGGTGAGAACTTGGCAAAGAAATGCATGACAAATTATGCTTTGGCCTGTGTTCGGTGCGTAAAATCTAGCCATTATTGGGTGCTGGCTCAATATAATAAATTGTCTTTGTGGATAATGGGATGAATGGATCATGAGTGGGACTGAATTGTGCATAAGTATTGCTGTGCCTTAATTTTTTTTGTTGTGGTTGCATAATAGGTGTGTAGAAATGCCTTGCGTTTATAGGTCAGTGTGAGTGTGCATAAAATGGGTTTCCTTTAGCATTACTATGTGGGCTTTATGGCATTTTAAATATTGTAAATATTGTAAGGGGTATTGAGGCCGTTTACATTTAGTTGTAGTGGTTTTCCGGTAAGGGTGCGCTGCATGTCTCTTTATGGGTTTAGAACAAGTAGGGGTAGGCCGATCTGAATCTGAAGAAGAAGTAGGATTAGGAGTGTTAGTAAGGGCTGATTAGGGGAGGAAGGAAGAAAATATTCTGACTTTCAGGAAATGCCTTCTGTAATAACAAGGCAGTACATGCTGTGTACGTGGGGTAAGGGAAGGGTGAGCCGCAATCAATAGCAAGGAGGTTTCCTGGCTAGAGGTGGGAGTAACGTAGGCAATAATGTAGTTTTAACAGTAATAGTTAAACATGCACATGCAATAAAGACAAACAAGTTCACATAAGTACTAGTAAGTAATAACAATAGTAATGATAGCATAACTAGAACATAACAATCAACACAATTTTTTGGTGTCTCAGTTCAAGGGGGAAGCCATCCTAAATGGTGACTAGCGAGTCATGATCAAGGGCTGACAACTTTCACTCTTTTAAACCTGATCAATTGTAGATGGATAAACTACTATTGATGTATTATACATTCCCCAGTAGGGCAGTACATTAGATGTCTGCCTTATATATTAGATATCTCTGGGGAGTTCCATAAACTACAAGTGACCTATGACATCCTTAGCAATTCGATGGGTGGTGAGTAAATCGCAAGTCGTAGCTTTTGACAAAGAAAATAAACATTTTAGGATTTTATTACTATTAATTTACATTTATTTAACCTATTTATGCCTGCCTGCTGTAAAAACATGGCACATACAAATGGCATAGGTTTCACAGAGCAGAAAAGTGTCACAAAATGCCCAGGACTCCAGAGAAATGTCCAAGAACGGATTAACCCAACCGGATTCACAGATATCTTTGACATCACTAAGCTCTTGTTTTCAGCAGATGACCTCACTAATAGAATATTACTAGTACATTTTATACATGCCAATGGCTATTTGTTCTATCTCAGCCAAACAAAAAAATCTGGTAAATGTAGCTCATATTACTAAAAGCAAATATAAATATTGTTTTCTGTTAAGAATACCTACTTTACAGAAAAATAAAGGGATTTTTCTTTAACATACATTAATCTAATGTAGGAAACTAAAAGTTGGCTATGTGATAGTGGAAGCATTATCTTTGTTAATGCTTCTTTGAAGTGCTTTAGGCACAGAAAACCATCTGTTTCAAGGGAACAATAAGGCTAACTGGAGATAAGTTAATAATTTAAGATATTTTTTTTTTTTTAAAAAAAGAATCCCGTTTATTGACTGGAGAGTGGGATTGTAGTAGGAGCAACCAATGCGGTTACCTCCTGTTAAGAAGCCCATACTATGTTATTATAAGGTTAAGAAGTCTCAATTTCAGAAGACAAAAGTTTCTGACTCTTCAGTAAGATTTTGAATATTATTTTATATACATATATATATATATATATATATATATATATATATATATATATATATATATATATATATATATCTCTATCAGGTCACCTAATTCATTTAATTATTGTCAACAAAAGACAAATATCAAATTCTCAATGTTTATTTAATTTTTCAATTAAACATTTTTTTTGATCCCTTAGTTTTGTGAGAAGGTTTTTTTTTCATGGGAGGGTGCACACTTGTGTCCATAATGAACACCGTGCCACTGACAAACAACGAGGGAGACGACACCAAAACTGTATAGGAAATCAGCACATTGGTGCACCATCAGTGCGACAACCATCACAATATGTATCCATGAAAGAGATTTCAATAAACCTATTAATATTGGCTTACACTTGTTAATATTTTGTGAACATACCTTCCATAAGGTTTGGAAAAGCTTGACAGAGAATATTTGGATGAACTGATTGTTTACACTGACCTGCTTTGTCCAGTAAACACATTGTGCCTGATTCATTAAGGAAAGTAAAGCAAAAAAAAAAAAAGAAAAAAAAAGAAGAAGAGTAACTTTGACCCTTAGCAAAACCATGTTGCATTGGAGGGGATGTAAATTTAAAATGTGATGGCAGATTTATATTGGAGTAGGGCATGTTCTAGATCAACTTTAAATTTTAGTGTACAAATAAAGCTACGAAGTATTTGTGTGCTACATGAAAAAACAGCCAGTATTTATCTTATGTGCAAAATAATAAACTGATTTGCACCCCTTGCATTGTAACATGGTTTTGTCCAAGAGAAAACTTACTCATTTTTTTGCTTTACTTTCCTTAATGAATCAGGCCCATTATAGCTACAAGTCCTGGGTAAAGAGGAACAAAATGTTATCAGTCACTATTTTCCCATTCTTATCCACATTTATTAGACAATATGCTCACTTTCAAGTTAGGCTCCCTACTTTTCCTTCATTTCACCCAAGCAAGAGACTCCCAGGAGTGGATGGTAAATAAAAAAAAAAGTGCCATACTATACAACAGTTTAACAAACAGCAATAATAAATATCAATATGTTTCAAAATGATTTAACACAAAAAAATAGTAAAGGAACTCACAAATATACAGTTATAAAGTAGTCTAGAGGTTAGTGCTGGCTATTTGTTTAGTGGTGAATAATAAGGACCTCTGGTGAGAGATTCTATGTCAAGACAAAACGCTTACTGTGTAACAAGTGCTACTCTTAATATATGTATAGCATGTTCGGCCACCTAAACTTTAAAATCTGTTGAATGTTGTGCTTCTTCAATTGAATCGGCAAGAATGGAGCCAATGCTGGAGCGTCGCATCGATAGCACAGAAATCTGTCGTACATCTCTACGGGACAATTTCACTGGATTCACTACAAGTGGCGCACTGATCGCCTCTGCTTTTGTTGTTTGGGAAACGGATTGCGCATTAGGTTTTAAAATATGTGGATCTTCAATATCTTCTGGTTCATCACCATTTGAAAAGTGCCTTCTGATTTGTCTACGTGATTCTGGGATTTGTTCTCCAGCAATTTTGTAAGTGCTCTGCTGAAGTCGGGAGTTTGAAGCTTCTTTTGATTTTCTGTTGGGCTTATTGTTTTCACTCTTTGTTGCCCATTTCTGTTCTTTGGTCGTCATTGGTCCTGCCTCATCGTGGCTTTGTGGGGTATGTCCAAGGCCATTGTCTTAAAAAAAAATAAAAAAATGGTAAAAGACAATAGGGAAACAGTGAACATAGAACATGCGCTGTGACCAATAACCCATGTTCATTCTTATGACTATACTAGGCTAAGAAAAACTGATTTTTCCTTGGTTCTTATGGTTTGCAACACATTAAATAAGTATAATGATATGTATAGTGGTCACCCATATATTCATTGCTAGAAATTTTGATTTAATATGAATCAGGAGTATTTCTAATCTTACTTTTAGAAAATATCACACTTGATTCTCCAACCAAATCCCTTAGCTTCTTTCTCAGTTCTCGACTGGTTGTCTTGTAGAAGTAAAGCTCTTTTGTGAGCTCCTCCATTTTTGCTTCAGTTGCCTTGATGTTTTCTGCAGAGACTCCACTCTCTCTATCTAGAATGGAAAAAAAAAAAGAAATGATTGACCATACCAATATATCCAGAATATTCTATTTTGCAACAAGGTTACTACCTTAATTATGCCAGGGTATTTCCCATGCACTACGTTCAGGTAGTGGGAAATCTTCCACTTATAAATAGAAAAGCACAGCTGATAAGAGCTCATTTATAGTGGAAGCTCTTAACAGAGCTAGTCTTAGATCGTCTATGACGGGTTTTTTTATTTCGCCAATTGATTGTTTACAGATGAAGATGCAAACGGTTGGCAACCTTTATGATTAGTCTTTTTTTTTTTTTTTTTAAATCTGTGAGCGTTTTATCTACTCTTTAA
The DNA here is from genome assembly GCF_038048845.1 of Mixophyes fleayi. Classification (NCBI taxonomy): domain Eukaryota; kingdom Metazoa; phylum Chordata; class Amphibia; order Anura; family Limnodynastidae; genus Mixophyes; species Mixophyes fleayi. Next base: position 294,196,625 of record NC_134402.1, read on the forward strand.
TGTGTATTACTGAAATGTACCTATTTTAAAGATACCTATGCCTCTATAAAGCAAGTAAATTACATTGCTTAAGTTCTAAATCACAGCCATAATGCTTTACCTCTTTAAACATCACCCTCATTATATACCAACCTTGCTATAACAGCAGTTTTGACCTGTGACTAAAGCAGTCGTTATAAAGAGGGAGCACTGTGTAAGTTGGCTACAAAGATTTGTGGATGAGGTGCAGTGGGATGTAGAGTAATGTGTGTCTGCCATAAGTGTATATAGCAATATTTGTGCAGAAAGTACGTGACAGTCCAAAGAGTTGGGTTTAGTAGTGTAAGAAATGGGGAATGTGAAAAGTTATTAATGTAGACAGCAGGAGGACACAGTGTAATGTGTTGGGTGTCTGATCTGTGTGTGTAAAGATAAGTTCCACTCTTGAAATTATATCATCATCAGCACCCCTTTAACACAGCCCATAGCTAGCCAACAAAGAGGGGGTAGGACTTGAAACAGCACTTACAAGAGAGGGTAGCTTGGTGCAGAAACCTGCGAGGAGCTTGAAACACACCAAAGACCAGGCCTTGCTGTGGGACATATAAGGGGGCAGGGCGGAATGGACAGGAATATTGCTTTGAGAATTGGAGGAGAGAAAGTAGGATACAGTAGGAGTGGAGGCTGTACGCTGGAAAGTACATGGGTATGTTTTTTTTATTTTATTCTTAATACAGTGTGTGTGTGTGTGTGTGTGTGTGTGTGTTAGTGAAGTTGGTGTATATCTGTGTTAATGTAGTTTTTGTGTGTGTCACTTGGAGGGAGCAGTTACAGACTGGAAGTTACTCCTTTACAGAACTGGTGCTGTCTGGCAAAATTAACTGTAAGGCAATGTGGCCACCTGTGCTAATGTGACACAATTGTATCTTCCCTTGCATAGGTCTGTCTCCTAATTGGTTCTAGTTCACCTTTGATTGCATTCAGCAATGTCTCACTTTCTGCATTTCAGATACAGTATATTAATATAATTTAGCTACAGAAAGAGCAATACAATGATCAAGTGCTCACAGTGCTCCAGTAGCCATCATACCTTTAAAGTGCTGTAATAGAAGCTGCATCTTTTGTTCGTGTTCCTTTTTCTGCTGGGTCAACTGTCTGTCACTTTGCAGTGTGAGATGCTCCAATGCTGACTCCAGCTCTCTGACCAAGTTCTCCTGCTCCGACACTCTCATGGCCAGATCTTGTGATTGTAGCTGCAGTGTCCGTTCGGCCTCTCGTAGGCTCACAACCTGGAGAGAAGGAGAAGTCGTCAGTTGGGGAGCTCTTTTACAATATGTGCAATTGTCTCCCATTAACAGTATAAGTCAATTTCTGATTAAGAACAAACCCAGTTTTAGAGTGCATGGATTTTAATTTGTTTACTTTGAAGATTTATTTTTGTATCAAGTTTATTTTGTTCATGTTTCTGTAACAAGCTACAAATGATGGTACCGAGTAATGAATAGTTTAGACCTTGTTGAAGTATCGGACAAGAATAGATCTGGTCTCAGAAGCAGACAGGGAGCTGAACTTCTCTATGACGTTGGCTTCACTCTGTGTGAGAATCTGAGAGGAGTCTTTTAAGGCATCCTGTCGGCTCTGAATGCACTCATTCTTGTACTCAATGGCAGCCTCCAAAGCATCTATCCCTTCCTCCAGCTGGAACAAGATGTGCTCTTCCTGTAGAAACAAGTATGTGAGACACTAAGCAGTGTTTGAGTACAGCTTTGTTAGAACATGTGCAGGAGAAGACATTTATTCATTAACGACTGACAAAGCAGCTTCTCCTCGGAATTCCTAAGCAGTGAATAAGGCTTGCTAAGCATTTATTACTACAAAAGGAGAGAAGCTTCTCTGAACGTACACAAGAACCCATCACTCTGGCAAATTTGACCATGGTGTCTGTGAACAAGACATATGCTTGAGGAGATCATTTCAACTACTACTGTCATTTTTGAGGATGTAAGGAAGAATACTGCATTCTTAAAAGGTGGCACCAATTAAAAGTTGATTTAGCCAAGTTAAAATCATTATACTGGGTACCGTAACACTGGAATAATTCCCGATACTTGACATGGGCATCAAACAAAAAATCAGCAGTTGAAGAACTCAGATATGGCTGTTGCTACAGACATGTTGCGAGTATTTGACACCAGAGTTCATTTCCAAGGACAAAATAATTCTTTAGAATTTTTGAGTGGGGTTTTTGGTCCAAAAGAATTGTAATCTGGTCTAATATTTAACATTTATCAAGCTTTGAATTTAGTATATTTCAGATATACTAAGCCAAAAAAAACCAAAAAGGGAAGTGTAAGTACCTCTGGCGACAGCACTGTGCCATTCTTCAGTTTTTCATCCAGACTGTCTCTTCTCTGTAGGAGATGGTCCCGCTCCTTCTGCAGTACTTTGACCTCCTCAAACACTTTCTTCTGCTCCTCGCTAGTACCATTGCGCAGTTTCTTACTTTTGTCTGTTAGCTCATTTTCTAAGGTATTGAGGCGAGTTGACAACTTCAGCATGTCACTGCTTAAAGCCTGGGAAAGTAACATATTATTTAGTTCTCAGTTGCATATAACATCTACAAGTGCTTTCATTAGTTTTTAAATGTCTGATTCTGCCACATTGTCCAGCCAAAAGATAAGCACTGAAATGAAAAGAGGGACTGCTTCACAGTTCAATTTTCTGGGCCGCTTCGACCTATCACTAACCAGTGTTGTTGGAGTACTATACTGTTCTGACAATGTATTATTTACAAGATGAAATTAGTCAGTTATTTAGCTGCCAGTGTATGTGAAACAAAATAGTTACATTAAAGTTACGTTACCACCTAGTAAAATATTGTCAATGATATCATGTGATAACGCAACAGTAACTATCTATATATGTAGTTTGGTGATCTGTAAGGTTTGGGAAAATGTTCTCACTAGAAGTGGCAAGTAGGTTCGCAAGACTGTGATATACATCTATTTAGGTCTGATTACCCCCAAAACACTATCTATCTATATCTATAAATATCATCTATCTATCTATATCTATATATGTGTATATTCTTGAAAGTTTGGCACAATGATACTTTCAAAATAATTGCTCTGGTCAAACAAAAACAAAATAACATGTGAAATATAAAACGGTGTGGAAAGACATACATTTATAAAAGAACAGTATTGCTGGCGGATAGGCGAATCCATTATAGGTGGCAGAGTGCAATTTGGGACTTGGGTTTAATACCTCCAGTAGAAGGATGCCACTACCTAGGGTGAGTGAGTTTGTCCTGGAACATCTACTGTTACCTGATCATCACTGCAAGTTCTCACCGTTAAAATTACAAGTATTGGCACCGATTATCAAGTAGCAATGGGAAGGGAGTCTTACCAATTTCATCCAAAGAGGTGAGGAAAGTAATTAAACAGAAATAACAGACCTTAAGGAGCATATACCCACTATTCGTTTTATTTCTTGTTTTACTTTAAAAGATTAGTTGTTACGCTTTGCTTATAACTATAGATCTTGGCAATCATAATATATGTCAAAATACATCCTGAAGTAAAGTCTCTTCTTTAATAAAAGTGGTTTATTTTTTCCAAGTATTATGATGGCTGGTTATTTCTTGCAAGGTATTTGCAGATAGATATTCCATTATTGAAGGATACTAAATATATGAAACTATTCAGAAATGGTTGGAGATTGTGAGCCTCTACAAACCATGGGATTATACCTAGCTACACAGAAGAGTTTACATGTAATTGACTTAATATACCTGGATGTAGTAATATTACTTATGTTTATTAAGAACAGATTGGGTCTATTGAGATATTAGTATTAATTAATTTAGGCAAAACTGTTTGTATTTTCAGCAAAACAGATTTAATAATCAGATATTTTCACCATATGTGAAATAATGAATGTTTATCTTTTTTTAAACCTTCAACATTAAATGGAAATTGAAGGGTAATAAGTTTTAAAAAGTGGACCGTATTTATATACCAACCGGTGTTAAGTTTAAAGGAAGTTTTCTGGGAAGAGACTGAGAGTTATGCAAGAAAAATCATATTTTCCCTTAGTTTTCACAGGAGATAGGTGATTTGAACCATAGATCCCAATTTTTAATAATATAAGGTAGAGATCTTGTGAAGCATTGTTTTTATAAGAGATCTTGTGATGTGACTGAAAGATTCCCTAGAGACCTGCTTTATGGGCCCTGTGTTTTCTCTCAATAAATATTTCAATTTCAGATGGTCTGCTCCAATACATATGTTGGTATGAACTTTGGTTATTTCTGTAGAAGATACTCAGAAATTTTTGCATCTGTTCTCAATGTTATCAAGATGTTGTTTTAAAATCAGTTTGTTTTGTTTTTTGAAAAATTTTATATCATTTTTGTAAGGATTTTGTAATTAATTCTGTTGTGGTTCACTTGGACGACATCCTCATATATTCGGACTCGTTGTCGGTACACCAGGGTCATGTCAGACAAGTGTTACAAAAGTTGAGAAAACATCACCTCTATGCTAAACTCGAAAAATGTGAGTTTGAGGTTCAGAAGGTATCCTTTCTTGGTTATATTATCTCCTCGGAAGGATTCTCTATGGACCCAACCAAGGTCCAAGCAATCCTAGACTGGGTACAACCGAATAACCTCAAAGCGGTCCAGAGATTCCTGGGAATCGCCAATTACTACATGAGGTTTATTGGCGGTTTTGCGGATATCGTGGCTCCCATCGTCACCTTGACCCGTAAAGGAGGTGATCCAGCTGTTTGGTCACAACAGGCAAGAACTGCATTCGAAACCCTAAAAGAAAGCTTTTGTGTCTGCTCAGGTCCTCAGACACCCAGATCCTAAGGTACCGTTTATTCTTGAGGTAGATGCCTCTGACGTCGGTGCTGGGGCCATCTTGTCACAAAAAGATCCCCAGACCCACCGCTTACATCCATGTGCCTTTTTTTCCCGTCAGTTTTCCTCAGCAGAAACCAACTATGACGTGGGAAACCGAGAATTGCTGGCAATTAAATGGGCCTTTGAAGAATGGCGACACTGGTTGGAAGGCGCTGCACACCAGATCTCCGTTATAACGGATCATAAGAATCTGCAATATATACAGTCAGCCAAACGTCTGAACCCCCGACAGGCTCGTTGGTCGCTGTTCTTCACCCGGTTCAACTTTATTATCACCTATCGTCCTGGTTCTAAGAATATTCAAGCGGACGCTCTGTCCAGAAGTTTCCTGGCACATCATGCTCCGGTCACTAGCCCAGAACCTATTGTTCCTGTGTCTATGATTCATGCTGGGTTAACCTAAGACCTGAGCTGTACTTTACAGAGGTTTCAGAGATTAGCCCCGATAATACTCCAGTAGGATGTTTGTTTGTCCCAGTTCATCTGAGGAGGGCAGTTCTTGCTGAAGCACACGATAGTCAAACTGCCGGACATCCGGGAGTCTTTAAGACAATAGAAATCCTTTCCCGTACTGTATGGTGGCCATCTTTGTCTGCTGACGTCAAGAGTCACGTCTTGTCATGTGAGGTTTGTGCCAGAAACAAAGTCTCCAGGACCCGTCCAGTAGGTCAGTTAGTTCCTTGGCCATTCCTGCAAAACCATGGACGCACTTGTCCATGGACTTTATAGTTGATCTACCACCTTCTGCAGGACACACTACCATTTGGGTCGTGGTGGATCGGTTCAGCAAAATGTCACATTTCGTTCCACTAACCAAACTGCCTACTGCTCGGGATTTGGCCGTCTTATTCATTCAACATATTTTCCGGCTCCATGGACTTCCTACTGACATCGTCTCCGATCGGGGTTCTCAGTTCATAGCCCAATTCTGGAAATCCTTCTGTACTCTCCTTGGAATCAAGATCAGTTTATCATCCTCATATCACCCTCAGTCAAATGGGCAGACTGAAAGGGTTAACCAGTCACTGGAACAGTTCCTCCGATGTTACACTTCAGAGTTCCATGACAACTGGTCCTCTTTGCTGCCCTGGGCAGAGTTTGCATACAATAACTCATCTCACTCATCTACTCAAACTTTTTCCAACTCAGAAACTCTAACAGCTGTAAAGCTGCCATGAATTCTCCAGTCTCCTCTCCACCAGCAATTTTTAAATGCAATGGTAACTTGCTTCACTAAAATAAATCTTTTTTTAGTGGGTAATGTTTTTAAAAATAAGTCAGTGGGAGCTAAAATGACATTCTCACTTTCCTCACCTACTATTGCCATGTCCATGGCAGATGGAAAGCTGGGAGGCACCATCCTGGCTCTTTGCACGGAGTAGGGTTTACATTATTAATGGTCTTTTTCTGCTGCCTAACAGGTTTTGGTGCCCAAAGTTGCACAATTCTGAGCAGGGGGACCCAGTGCCCTTTTTGAAAGGATATGTTGTACAGATAAGGTTTTACCACTTTCTTTTAAAAAACAAAAAGTTGTTTTTTTTATCATTGCACAGAGCAGTGGTGGGCAAATAGGCTGCTGATATCACATGCATAGAATAAGAGTGAATGGGATCAGCTTACTTTCTTGTCATGTGACCTCCTATGCACACTGCAGCACAGGCAATCAGGAAGTGGAGGAGTTATTGCAGTGTATTCTGGACTACTCACTCTCTTTTCTTCCTCTGTGGGCTTGGCTGCGCAGGTGAGTGTAGGGAGGTGTGAGAGGAGAAGGGCAGAGGTCTGTGTGGGGAGATGGGCAGAGGTCTGTGTGGGGAGATGGGCAGAGGTCTGTGTGGGGAGATGGGCAGAGGTCTGTGTGGGGAGATGGGCAGAGGTCTGTGTGGGGAGATGGGCAGAGGTCTGTGTGGGGAGATGGGCAGAGGTCTGTGTAGGGAGATGGGCAGAGGTCTGTGTAGGGAGATGGGCAGAGGTCTGTGTAGGGAGATGTGGAGGTATAGGAGCTATACTGTACATTGAGACATGAGAACTATAGCGTGACATATACAGGGAACATGGGAGCTGTACTGCAAGTTGTAGCTATGGAGAATGCACTTTACACCTGGGACTTAGTGCTGTATGATAAATGAGCCTTATGATGTACTGTATAAAAGGAGTGGATATTAAAAATTGTGTATGGGGATGTACTATATAATGTGGAATATGCTGGTAAGCATATCACAGAAGTAGCTGTTATTTGTGAAAATGAAACTGTGGTCTCGACAGGGATAGACCAGTGGAGCATCTCTAGGGTGCCTCATCCTGCCTATTGAAGCGACACATTACCAGGGTACCAACAGGCACAGTACTTGATACTGTCAGTCTAGAACTGCATTGAGTTATAACACTACTAAATTATTAAGAACCATTGTAATTTGTATCTCGCATGCCAACTCGATTACTGCTGCATATATGTTTGCATTCCCATGCCTCTGTATGTGCAAAGTGCACTCCTAATTTCTTATTTTCATGAGAGACACATTTTGATACTCTACTTTGGGAGCCAGTTTGTCTAAAAACAGCCCTGGCTACATACAGGGAGCAATATACTTATGAAAGATAGGTTTCAATGTGTGCAATTATTGTACCACACCTGGCTTGATCTAAGTTTTTTAATCTCCAGCTGGCTCTTCTCCTTAAGCATGTCTTCCATCTTAGCAATGCTCTCTTCTCTCTTCTTTAAATCTTCTTCTAACTCGCTCAATGCCTGCCGCTCCATCAAAACTTTCTCCACCTCCTCATCCAGCCATTTCTTTTGTTCTTCCATCTTCTGAATTAAGGAGATAGCATAATATAATAGGATTATATAAAGGATTGTATATGAGGGAACATTATTATTTTAAGAAGTCTAAGCTAAATACAACACAAAAAAACCAACCAAGAGAACCTAGTCTTCTGAAACATAGACCACTAAAGTCAAACAAGGAACAAACCACAGCGTACCATAATTGGGTGTCCAGGGTCCCTCAATGGACTGAGAAAGGGATTTAACGTGAGTACAAAAATATCTCTTTCACATATATCCATTGGTGGAAACTGGTTCCCAAAGCTGCCCCCCCCCCTTCCCCAAAGGAGGGAATAATAGTCTGAGATTACCGAGTGCCAAATTTTCCACCCAAAACTGGATTAAAAATAACTTTTAGAAGTTAGTAAATGTATAAACAAAACACCAGGTAGCCTCCCGACACATCTGTTCTGTCAAAACCTCATGCCGCACCACCCTTGGGCCATTTACATACCTGATGGAATGTGCCCTAATGTTTTTGGGAACAGGCTATCCTGCTCCAATGTATGTCTGTCGAATTACTAAGGTAATTCATCTAGTGATAGATTGGTTGCGGGCTAACCTCTCTTTTGACCACCTTTGGTTGGAATGATGGCTTCATATGTAAAACTGCCCTCTTATCATAAAAGACAATGAACGCAGATTTGCAAGAGACTCTTCTTGCAATGGAAATGGCTAGAAAATAATACATTCTTCCTAGTAACAAAAATGTAGTTCTACATGATCTAAAGGTTGAAATGGGGGATGTTGTAAGACCTTTAGGACAAGGTTTAGATGGTGCAATGAGAGGAACATATGGTGGTTGGACATGCAAAGCTCCCTGCAGAAAAGTCTGTATCTCTGGGACAATTGAGGAAGGAACTTTTAAGGAACTAAATCTCAAGCTATTCTCTAGTCCCTCCTGTAGAAACTGCAGCAATCTCACCAAATTTAAGGACAGACTTTTCTTCTCACAACAATAGATGTAAATCTTCCAAACTCTATGGTATTTTTTAGCGAAAGATGGCTTTCTAGATTTCAGCATGTTTTCCACTACACCGTCAGATAGACCTGTAGATTTAAAAATCATGGCTTCAACAACTGTGTAGTTAAAGCCAGTTGATGTAAATTCTGATGGTGGAATAGACCTTGGGATAACAGGTCCCATAATAGCAGAAGGCGCCATGACGGACTTCTTGTAATGTCTAAAATTTCCGCGTGCCGAGACCTCCGTGCCCAATCCAAAACAACCTGGATCGCCTGGACCTCTTCTCTTCTTTAGAACCTTAGAAACATTGCTACCAGAGGGAAGATATAGAGCAGACAATAGTTCCACGGAACTGACATGAGGTCTACTAGAGACACTCTTGGGTCCCTTGTTTTGCACAGTAAAAGTCTACTTTGTGCTTCAATCAAATTGACATCATGTCGACATCTGGGTGACCCCACTTTTCCACTAGAAAAAAAACCTCTGGATAACGGGACCATTCTCCGGGAAGTAGTGGATTGCTGCTGAGAAAATCTACTTCCCAATTCTTTACTTCGCTGAGATCGTCGGAACCCAGCAAATCATAAAGATGGTACTGTAGGCTCACTACCCAGCTCTGTAAACTTTTTGACAATTGTCTAGCCCAAGGTAATGAGTGGTTGACCGCTGGAGAGGTTGTCCTTGTTGAGCAACCAAAAAAAGAAATAAATGTGTTTTTGTGGACAATTTGATGAACTGCCTGGACAGGCTGACATGAGATTTCTTCCATTTCGTTAGCAGTTCTATTTGGAACTTCCTCGAGTGGAACTGATCAAACTGAACTTCCTTGAAGGTCGACACCATTTTCCCAGAACTCTCATGCACAGTTGAATAGAGATCAATCTGACAGCTCTTGGTTGTCAACTGAATGTGTTCCTGGAGAACTGCAGAAAAATCTGCTTTGATAGGCAGGTTGTCCAAGTATGGAATGATATTTACTCCTCTGGCTCTCAAGAGAAAATTTTTGCTTTTCAAAAAAATTCTTGGTATGGTTGCAAGGCCAAAGGAAAGGGCTGAGATCGGATTGCAAATCTGAGGAGACACTGGTGTCCTTGATGTCAATGGGTGCCAAAAACTTGTTCTCCTCTATACTGTTGATCACGGATCTCAGCTACTCCATCGTGAACCAGTCTTCTCGAAGATGGATGTTCAGGTCATTCAATTGAAAAAAAAATTCTTGAAAAAGTGCTGTCTAGTTTTTGGAATAGGAAAAGGTTTGAATAAAAACCCAACCATTTCTGATATTCCAGGGCAGGGATCACTCGCAAGAAGAACAAAGACTAAAAAAGTCCCCTAGAATTCCTGTAGTGTGAAAGGGAAGCTTAGTTCCAGGATGTAACACCAATCCACGATTCTTCTCATCCGGCAATCCTGGGAGATCCCAAGTAGACAGTTTTGCGCTTGGGCTCTTACCAGACCAGGGTGTCTTTGCTTTTGCTGCTCCCCATGGGGAGGTGAGAACAGACCCCTAGGATATGCCCCTTTTCCTGAGGTTAAAAGGTCCTCAACCTATTTGCCTTTGGTTTGGATGCATTAACATGGAGGAAAGAACTTTGTCTCCTGGGGCCTGGTTGATAAATATTTCCAATTCAGAACCAAAGAGGACATCACTTGAAACCGTAAGGGATTCCAGAGATCTTTTGGATCCTGAATCAGATCCTGAATCAGTCAATTTGTTTTAAATCACACAAATTGGAACATTTCATGTTTCACCTTTCCAACAGAGTCCCTGCATTACTTACACCGCTTTGGATTTCTTGCATTTACCCCAACCCAGCCTGTTCTCAATGACCACTACTAGTCAGCTAAACACAAAAAATTATCAGATAATATTACTTTATATGGCACGTAGTGCATTGAAATAACTCACTAGCTGGAGCTGGTCTGGCATACTTGATGTACTTTTTCGCCTTCTAATGGCTGCAATCTGTTCACTTTTTAGTTTCAACATCTTCTGTTGTTGCTCAGTCTTTAGCTGAAGTTCCTAAAAAAAAGACAATTTCACAATCTTTTATTATATTCGTGGAAATGTAGATGCAAGACTGACATTTTGTTGCAACGTTAAAGAGAAAATAGACATAAAAGTAGAATTTTTGGCTCCCTTTATGTTTTAAAATGTAAATATGACTATGATTGCTGGGAATGCAACTGAGCTAAGGTGACAAACAGCAGCTACAATGAGCGCAATTATAAAGCCAAATAACAAATATCTTAATTCACCTTAATGGTGCTTCACATGACATTTATAATGCTGGGTCACATGGAGTCTTAATTTTGAGCCCAGAGCAACAAGGCACAAAAGGGGGCAGACCTCTGAAGCAAAAGGGGCAGGGCTTACTGTCAGAACATTTAGTGCACATTAAAATAAGAGCTATATAATGCCTATGTAAAAAAAACTAGCATTAAGATTGTTGTCCTTCGGCCAGTATGATCTGGTATAGGAATAGTGCAATTTTTAATAACAGTCAGTGAAAGTTTTATAAACTGTTGCATGTTTTTTTGCACATTTCAAAATTTACATCAATTTTATGTATTTATGCATTTATTTTTTTCCTTCCGTTGACGTTAGGCAGGTTATTATTTAAAAAATGATCTAGGTTAAATGAGGACTTGTCTTCTAAAATATTGAATATACAACGTCATTTACATTGAATTTGACAAAAAGAACAACATTCAGCTTTTTCTGTAAAGTATACAGTCAAATCGCAAAAGTACACAGATTTGAGTTTACAGGTTCCTTTACTGTATCCTTCCTCCGTCCCTCTTCATAAGCAGCCAATGGTTTTCCTTTTCAGGTGTGTGACTTAGTTTTGTCAGGAATAAGTTCCTTTTTAGTATAATGGAATAAATATATTTTCAATTTATATTTGTTATAAAAGGAAAGATAGTTAAAAATAGAATAAAAGATAAAATGGTACGATACCCATTATTTTATATCTGAAGTAATGTGGCTGTTGCAAGCATGTATTTTATTTATTTTTACTTTTTTCCCCCCTTTATTTTCCAATAGTATCCTCTTTTACAAGCATTAGTGGATTCAGTGTAAACTGGACCTAATAGAGTTGCTCCTACCAGGTCCAGTTTACATGAATCTATTAATGCTACAGGCAGGTTAGATCTGATAGCAGGTTCCTCATACAATGCCTTCCTACTGCCCTCTGCTGGATAAAGTTTTGTGACAACACAGAATTTCCTTTTCAAACAAGAAGGCTGCACATATCATTCACTTTGCTAGCTGCTGCGACCGGAGTGCCAGGAACCGAATATAACTGTACCTAGCACCCTCTATGTCACTCACAGAATAGTTTTGAAATTATCTTCTGCCTGTTGTTTTAAAACAACAGGTCTGAATAAAGAGGCCACCTCTGCACAGTTATATTACAGTGGACAGTTGGCAAATAGTTAAAAATATATGTGATATAAATTTAATTTTCTTATTTATTACACGGTCAGGAATCATTTAGAATGCACCAACATTTAGCATGCCTTACATATGCTTGTACATTGTGATGGATACAGTGCACAATCTGCATGTTATACCAGAGGCACAGTAGGCTAAATAGTGAGGGTCAGAATTCATCTGTCTAGGTTGGCTGTGAAAGGTGAGTAGCATACAAAGAAGGGGATATTTGCTCTTGGTGGTCAGACTATTACAGCAGCAAATATCTGTTTTTTTGCAGGAAATTAGCAATGTACAATATGTTATTGAGCTAGCCAGTGAAATATTACATTTAAGTCTTAAATGAAATAAATGGAAACCCACATTAATGTAATATCCATTACCTGTTCAATGTTTACTCTAACACTTCAAATATTAGTACACGCACAGAAGAATAAATCCTTGTCAATAAATCAGGAGTAAATACAGAAGAGTCAGTTTTACAAGCACTGGCTATATATTCTCCCCACTGAATATGTAGGAAGATATGGTCAAATCACAAACCTTGATAGTGTTTTTTTATCAACAGTTCTCCCATTTACTATGCATTGCACTTCACAAAATAGATTGAATGAGTCCCTATTACTTACCTTGATTTGTTGTTGGTCTTTTTGCATAGTTAACTCCAGTTTCTTCTTTTTTTCGGTTTCTTCTTTCAGTTTTTTTTGTAACTGAGCCTGTTGTTGTCGCATGTTATATACATTTTGTTCAAGATCAACTACACACTTCTCATTTTGCACAGAAAGGGATGCTAGCCTCTTTGTGTCCTGTTGTTTCTTCTGTAGCACCTGACAAGTGAAACAAATAAAACTTGCCTTAATAGGTGATGAACTTCTGTTATAACCCAATGCCTTCAACAAGGCGGGGTTAATTACATTTTAACATAGGATAAAAAGAAGAAAAAAAAAAGTATTTTTATACTTACCTTTAAATTTATTTTTCTAATTCCATTTGGGGGACACTACAATCAAGGGAATATATAGGCCAATGCTGGAACTGGGCACTAAGGAGTGAATAACTCTGGAACAAAACCTCCTCCCCTCTATAACCCCTCACCAACTGCTGCTCAATTAAAAATAAAAAGGCCCAAAGGATAGGGCAAAAGCAAAGAACATTTGCTCTCCACAGACATAACAACAGGAACAATGTGACCGGAAAAATAAGCATACAGAGTTGTAGCGCATTGTATCCCAAATGGAATTAGATAATTTGATTTAACGGGAAGTACAAAATTCCTCTTTTCTCTATCATCCAATCTGGGGGACACTGCCTCCATTGGGACATTCCAAAGTTTCCCCTAGCGGAGGGTATACTCAGGTATAGCGGTGTGCAAAACCTTTATGTCCAAAGGAAGTATCCTTGGACGCAAAAATGTTAAACGGTAGAATCTTTTAAGTGTATGAACAGAGGACACAGTGCCTGCCAACATAGCTGTTCGGTTGAGGCTCCATGCCACGCAGCCCAGGGGGAACTTATTGATCTAGAGGAGTAAGCAGAGACATTTTCTGACACCTGCTTACCCGAACTGATGCGAGTCTGATGAATCACTATTTTAAGCCACCTTAATTATTTGCTTAGTTGATGACCAAACTCCAACTTCTCCTCCGCGTGCCGTAAAGGACTAGAAGAGACTCTGTATTCCATAATTTAGAAGTCCTGTCCAGACAGATCTTTAGCAGTATGACCACATCAAGCAAGAAAAATGGATCCTGGTCATCAGAGGATCCTGTCAGTCTTAGAGAAGGGATAATGATATCCTGGTTATGGTGAAAACCCGACACCATCTTGGGCTGGAATAATGGCTTGGTGCATACAACTGCTCAGTCATAATGACATGTCAAAAATGGAGATTTACAAAAGGCCCCAACTCAGAGACCTTCTTGGTTGAGTAAATAGCAAGGAGAAAAAAAGTGTTCCAAACAACAAATATGAGCTCAACCTTCTCCAGGGGCTCAAATGGTGGAAAGACATTAAGATCAAATTCAAGTCCCATGGCGCTATAAGAGGAACATAAGGGGTCTGAATCCAGAGAACTCCCTGTACAAAAAAGCCTGGACCTCAGAGACGAGGGCTAACGTCCTCTTAAAATTTATAGCCAGGGCCGAGACCTGGACCTTTAGGGAATTGAGTCTCAGACCACTGCAAAGACCATCTTGTAGCAAAGAAAGGAGGCAATATAGCCTAAACTATGAAGTGTAGCCTCCTTTTCACTTGCATCAGAGTTTTATGTTTTTACTGCTCTGTGTTTTATTTTGCTGCTGTTGTCTTAGAAATCCATTTCAGATTTTCCTGAATATCAGAGTTGTTGTGTTTCTGTTGCTGAGCAACCTTACTCACCCTGCTTCCTGAGCCACTAACACGGATTCTACATTGCAGCCGATTACCAGCTCTTGCAAAACTCATCCCTGCTCATTACCTAGCAGCTGAGTAGTCAACAATTTCTGCTCACATGATTTCTACCCAGCAGCTGATTGACCAGGACCTACATAAATACACTCATTGAAATTATTGCCTTGCTGGTGTCAGGTACAGGCAAGTTTCTGTATCTTTATCCTGTATAGGTTGGTACATCTTCTGCTGCTGGATTACAGTGTTTGACCTTGGCTTTTTTTTTACTGGACTTTGCTGTTGGATCTCTGGCTGCTCTTGAACTCTCAGCCTGTTTATTGACTTCATGTACCTCTCCTGTCCTCTGACCTGGATTGCCAATTGACCATTGTCTTTTGTCCTGTTTTGTCCGTGAGTTGCTTCATAGCCATCGCCCTGACTCTGCCTCACTCAAAAAACTGTTAACAACTATACACTCCTGGGATCAAGTCTAGGGGGCATCAGAGTACCAGTGAACAGTGTGGTTCCGGGAAAGGCGGCTGCTAATGGTGAAAAACATAGTCTGGACAACTTTTTCAGAAAGACCTTTAGCTCTCAGAATTCAGGCTTCAAAAGCTATACTGTTACAAGTCAGATGAGCTGGGTCCTCTGAGAAAGGGTTCTTGAGTTAGAATATCCTCCCTTAATGAAAAGCACCATCCTGGACCCACCGCCATCTTTAGTATGTCAGCATATCACAATTTTTTTGCCCAATATGAAGCCACTAAATCATCCTTCTTTTTTAGGACGTGAATTGCTACAGGAGGAAAACTGTATACCAAGCGATAATTGGTATACACAGGAAATTTCACGGTGCCAACCAGCAATGACAGCAGATTTCTTGTTCTCGAACAGAACCGACCCACCTTGAGGTTCAGCTGAGAGGCCATTTTGCCGACATCTGGCAGACCTCACTTTTTCCCTATTTAACAGTAAAGTTCCAGGTGGAGAGACCATTGTCCTGGAAGAACGGCATGTCTGTTGAGGAATTCCGCCTCCCAATTCTCCACCCCCAGGAGGTACATTGCAGATACGGCTGTAACTTACTGTGCCATCCAAGTCATGATCCTGGCAGATTCTTTCATCACTCCTGGTGCCCTCAATGTTGGCACTGTCTAATTAAATGCAAATCAGTTTGACTTTCATTAAAGATTGAACCCTTACAAGAGCCATTTGTCACAGCTATGAACACTGATGGGGAGCTCTGACTCCTCACTGCACAAGCGGCCTTGAATATGAAGTGTCACTGCCACCCATCCCTGAAAGTTTGTGTCCATCGTTACTAGGGTCTAGTCCTAGATGGAAGAGGGACACCCCTTGTTGAAATTGTCCATCCTCAGCCACCACAGGAGGAATTGCCGTTTCTGATATGACAGGTTGATAAAGATTGGACTTTGACCACTTTTTCAAAACATAGTTTTGATAAGTCCGGGAATGGAAGTGCGGATATTGCACAGCTTTGAATGTTGAAAGCATCTTTCCCAACAGCTTCATGAACCTGAGAACAGATGTTCTCCTGCGAGCTAGAATATGCCTTACTAGTTTCTGGAAAGGTGTGACCCTCTAATGAGGTAAAAAGACTCCCTGGAAATAAGTACCGAAGAGAAGGCCCAAAAATATAATACAATGTATTTAAGTTGGATTTTTGAAAAAGAATTAGACACTTATGGGATTCTATGTTATCTGAAGGTGGTTTAGAAGACAAAATTAGGAGTCGGCCTTTAATAGAAAAATCATACAAATAAGTTATCATGGTGACTATTTTTGATCAGAGCAGAGTGGCCATAATCCCCATGACTGGTGAATACTCTGGGAGCTGTAGCCAATCCGAAAAAAAGGGCTCTGAACTAAAAATGAAGGTCTCTTATCGTGAATCTGAAGAGGTCCTAAAATTCTTCCCAAATTGGGATGTGAATATAGGTGTCTATTGTCCAAGGAAACTAGAAATCCGTTCTGCTCCATGCTACCGATTACTGATCGTAGGGACTCCATCTTAAACCAGTCCACCTGAAGACTGGCGTTCAGAGACTTCAGGTTCGAGATGGGTCGATAGGTCTTGTCCAGATTTTGTACCAGAAACAGATTAGAGTAAAATCCCTGAGCCTTTTGTCTTTCTGGAAGTGGAATAATCACCACTGAAACCAGCAGAGATTTAATGGCATTCATGAGAGCCTGTCTTTTAATCCGGTTTCCAGGAAGCCCGGTGGAAAAGAACCGACTGGGTGGAGAACCTTGCAGGTCTAGGGTTTAACGTTTCTCTACAATACCTTTTAGCCACGGCTTGGGAGAGGAGGCCTAAACAGAAGTCGGGCTCCCACTGCAGCTGGATGGGGACAAACCCCATCATATCAGAGGGTTTGGAGGCCCATTCACCTCCATACTCATCGTGGGGTGAAGGACTGTCCCTTTTGAGGTAGAAACTCTTTGTGTGTTAGGAAAACAAAAGGATCACCATGTTGGCACTTTTGCCTTGAGAGCATTAACCGGAAAAAATCTTCCCTTACAACCCTTTGCTTGACTAATTATCTGTTAGTAGTCGCGGCGGCCGCGGGCATCGCCGCGACTCTCCTTACCTTCCTGCGGGTCCCCCGGTCGTTGCTATGGCAATCGGGACATCACTTCCGGTTTTGGCTTCCCGGGTGTCTGGGCAACAGCCGGGACGATCGGGACCCTCTGCTGCCGCGCCCGGCCAGCTGGCTAACAGCCGGGCGCGCGTGCAGGTTACATTAAGTTTAGCCAATCATGGCTATTTAGTTACCAGCAGCTACCTATGGCTGTTTAGGGCACATTAGTAGGTATTATTCAGTTGAGCACTGCATTCCTATTGGCCATTTGCACTCCTGCCATTAGGCAAAACCTGTGACTACTCTTAGACCTAGCTCCGAGTCCTAGTACTATTTAAGGCAGCGAGGTCTGAAACTCACTGCCGGTTATAGCGTCCTGTCTCCAGTATTGCTGCCTGCTCCTGTTCCTTATCTGGTGTTGAACCTGAGATTGATTACCCGTGTATGACCTTTGCCTGTCCCTGGATTCCGAACCTGTGCTAGTGACCCTGACCAACTGCCTGTACCTGGATTCTGAACCTCTGCTAGTGACCCTGATCTATTGCCTGTCCCTGGATTCTGAACCACTGCCTGCGATCTTGACCTTTTGCCTGTATCTGACCTCTTTGGTGCTCTGTCCAGTCCGCTGATGTCTGGCCTGCCGCCCCTCCGTGTGCTACCTCCTGTACCTGTGCGCTGCCGTGTTAGCATAAACTCATACTACTCTGAGCATAAGACCTGGGGGCATCCGAGTACCTGTGAGCATAACCAGTCTCTACGGGAACGGCGGCTGCTAAAGGTGAAGACCTCTTCTACCTGTTCTATGAGTTTACGCCGCACTGGTGGCCATAACATTATCTAGCTCTGAACCAAAAAGAGCATGACCATAAAAATAGGCATGGATTTGAGAGCCCTCTTAGGCTCCATTTCTGTATCCAGTATCTGAGCCAAATGGCCTTTCTAGTAGTCACTGCTAATGCCAAAATCTAGAATCAACAAGGGCTGCCTCAGCTAGGTACTCTGAAGCTTCTCTAATGTGATTAATTAAGGGCAATAACAATTAGAGCTAGGAGTACCTAACTGAATCCCCTTGATCACCAGTTTCAATAGCCTTGTTAATGCATATGGATGCCAGAATAGGTCTAGCTGCAACATAAATATATTTTAATATTCCCTTGTATGTTCAGTCTGTGCTTTCTTTATGGAAAGCAGCCTCATCGACCAGAAGGGTAGTAGATCTTGAAAAGCGCACCCAGAGCTGGATTAAGGCTCTGGGGGACCCAGGGCACTTTAGACAGGGGGGCCCCTAAAGTGTACTATGCCTATAATTTTAGACAAATACACAGACAATACTGTGTGCACTACTGTTAGGTGCAGGCAGCTCCCCCTTCATGAGTAGAGCAGTGTGAAGTGGGACATACCTCCCAACTGTCCCTGTAGTCGGGACAAAGTCCTGACTGAGTGGGTCAGTTCCCAAACCTAGGACTGCCCCACCAGAATCAGGACAGTTGGCAGAATGTCCTGCTCTCGCCTACCTGTTCTTCCCGCTTTCAATACTTGTTGCTGCCGCTTGGGTCCTAAGCTCAGTTGTGCTTGTCTGGATCCTGGAATTTTGGTTCCCTGTTTGGAAATAGAATAGGTACATGACATATAGAAATATCAGCAATGAGTGAACACAGTAGGCCTCCCTGCCTCTATGCAGTCCGACATTAAATCAAAACAATTCATGTTTTATTATTAGTGCCTCTTTCCTGTAACCAGCCCGACTGTAAAATAATTTATTCATCTTTAATAAAAAGACACATTTCCCCCAAACAACCCCAACATTAAATTAATAGTAATCACATTTATTAAATAAACCAATTTCCTACCATACATTAAATAACTTGCATTCACTTTTGAGAAATAGCAATCCTTTTTCCAAAACTCGGCCACACATTTAATTAATTGCGCCCAAACCACCCCAACATTAAATTAATCATCCCAACCTACATTGATAAGTCTGCACCAACCCCACTATTAAATTAAATTGCCCCACCATCACCCCACAAACAAAATAACACCCATTAATTAGCCACTACCTACCTCACACAGTACATTGCCATAAGCCCCTTGTGCCCTCACACACACACACTACACTGCCACAAGCCCCCTGTGCCCTCACACATTATACTGCCACAAGCCCCCTGCTGCCCTCACACACATTAGACTGCCACAAGCCCAGGGCCATCTTTCCGACTGGGCATGACGAGCAGGTGTCCGGGGGCCCAGCGGGAAAGGGGGCCCAACACAGCAAGACAGGACTGCTGTGAAAAAAAACAAAACTAAAAAAAACAACGTACCTTTTGCGGTCACCTGACCATTCAGATCAGGTGGCCAGGTGACGATCCGGCTCCCTCCTTGGTCCCCTCTTCCGTGCTGTGCTATATTATATATATATATATATATATATATATATATATATTGTTAAACCCCCTTGTCAACACACACACTTACCTTGCTATCTGCACCATCACTCCGTGCTGCTCAGACAGGAAGTGAAATGAACACTTCCTGTCTGAGGCCAATCAGCAACAGGCAGCCTCACGATTGGCTGCCTGTTGCTGCCACTGACCACCAATGACGTTTTTATTAAAATTTCTTTTTCACCCCCCCCCCCTCCCTCCCCCGCTTTTCAGGTTTAAAAATGGTATGAATTAGTTTTTTAGATCCGTAGATTCCTAGGAATATCTCCCAACTCGGCAACTCCGAGAATATGTTGGTGCTATATAAATAAATGATGATGATGATGAAGCTGTAAAAACACTAAAGGGTAGATGTATCTAACCTTTGAAAAAGGCAAAGTGGAGGTGTTGCCCATAGTAACCAATCAGATATTAGCTATCACTCTCTAGAATGCACTAGATGAATGATAGCTAGAATCTGATTGGTTGCTATGGGCAACACCTCCACTTTGCCTGTTAGGAAGGTTTGAAAAATCTATCTCATAAGCTAGTAAAATTGTGACCAGATAACTGTGGACTTCATATTGAAAAGTGACTTTGCATTGTTTACATCTAGTCCCAACACTGATAACATAGCATATTTACTTCAAGTTGAGATTGCAAGTGAAGTCATTTTTTTCTGTAAAAAATGTAATACAATAGTCGTGGGTTGCACTGTCACGCACAGAGATTTTAGCTGAAGGCAAGTTATATAATGAGGACTCCTAGAACAAACCTATACACAGAGAACAGGTGAGGGCTATGCAGTACATATATCCTAGAAGCACCAAAAATTAGAGGAACAGAGGACAGGAGCCTTCAAGTAAAGGGGCAGAATAAAATAATAAAGAAATAAGTAGAAGAAAATTTTTTCTAAAACATCTAAATATGCTTGCTTTAGGATGTTACCTAGCTTCACTCCGCGCTACTCAGACAGGAAGTGAAATGAACACTTCCTGTCTGAGGCCAATCAGCAACAGGCAGCCTCAAGAGTGGCTGCCTGCTGCTGCCACTGACCACCAATGACGTTTTTATTATCTTTCTTTTTCACGCCCCCCCCCCCCCGCGCGCGCAGCAGCTTCCTTGGCGGCGGGGGGCCCTCAGAGAGAGGGGGGCCCGGGGCACGTGCCCCCTGTGCCCCCCCCCCCCCCCCTTAATCCAATCCGGCTATGAGCGCACCACTGGCATGTATACTTCAGAAATAAATTCTCACTTCTCTGTATCTTCAGATGGAAACGGATAAACTATTTGGAACTTCTGAGGAACTTGAAATTGTTTATCAGGTTTAGACCATTTATCGGGGTTGCCATTTAACCTTTCCTAACTCTCTTTCTGTAAAACTCCGATTGCCCTAGTGTCCTAGATTGTATGAGCTAAAGTCTTCTGAATGAACAATGTATAAATGTTGCCTAAATATCTAGACACATTCTTCATTGAGGTACAATTTGAGGATGGCAGGTCCACTTAATGTTGGTTAAATGTAGTACAACAAACATGTATAACATATCTTTCTGAAAGAAGTGTATTGATTCTGCATAATAGCATATTTGTTAGGTCAATGCTGAAAGATTGTAGCAAAATGTATATAGCAACATGTATATAGCGTTTGAATAGTCAGATAGAAAGTAGCAATGCATCAGAGAATTGAGCTAGTTAATATTTGCCTAATCACATATCTGCAGTTTATACTAAATTATACTTTTCCATACCTGCATTTTTAATTTCGCTGCTTCCACTTTCTTGTGGAAATCTTTCTGTAATTTTGCTTTCTGAGTCAGATCCCTCAGTTCTTTATTTTCCAGCTCCTGTAGCTGTTTCTGTGCTTCAGTTAGTTCAGCTTTTGCCTGCTCCGCATCTTGTTCTAGCTGGGTTATCTTCTGCAAATACTGCTTGTTCATTGATTGAGCATCATTACCTTAAACCACAAATATCACAATCACTGTTTACAGTTGAGCAAATACTGTTTTGATAATTATAATCCTGCACATTGTTAATAGATCAATTAAAACTACATAAATGTGTGAAAGGCAGGTGGAAATTGTGTGGGGGAAAAAAAAAGAGGTTACCAACATAAACCTCATAGTTTTGGTTGCATGGTACAGTTTTTAGGGTATAATAGATGTCACCTATCCACCATATAATGGTCTCCTGTCACATTTTTACATGGTCTTCAATGGATTTTAGGAGATGTGGAATAAATGACTCATGTTTTAGTAACCATAACATCTGAACAGAAATCAAAAGCTGCATGCTTGGCATGTGCATTTAAATGTCATTGCTTTAAGTGACCATTTTTTATATTCATTCCAGTAAACATAAAATAATTGAAGGCATCTTGAACGTCTTTGATCTGAGTGCATTCAGGTGATCATCTGGATGGAAAAGTTCACTTATCTATAAGCATAGCTTCAATTACATTTTTATCAGTTTAAGAGTTTTATTAGCTCAAAGGTTTTAGAAAGGAAAGAACCACTTGAGAGATTGTTGAACTTCCACTCAAGTGCATGTAAACCTTAAACGATTGACGTGCAAGCTCTAGAGAGATGGAACAGTTCAAAACAATTCTTACTATTTCCACTTTAAATGACACATCACTGACGTAGATGAACTTTTATATAGAATAACAAATACCCTTTTGGCTATTATAATGGCAGATGATTTTAAACAAGGTATATAACTATGAATACTCTAATAAGTTAACTAACTCTTAGGACACCAAAGTATTTTTGGAGCAAATATGAAGAGGAAAAGAATAGCCACTGCACGGGATCTGCAACCCCGTAGATTCAACAATATAGACAAAAACAAAGCGCAGTGGACTAACAGATCCTCCACAGAACTGGAAGTGCAATGTGAGTTAATTAAAACAGATTTATTAAAACAATATCATCAATATTTAAAACATGGATATTTCAATGTGTATACAAACACAGGCAGGTCTCTATTCATAGGGAGTATCAAGTAATAAGTGCACCTATATTGATCAATTCTCATCTGATAGTTCTCATTCCCTTTAGACCATACTTGTTAGAA
Organism: Mixophyes fleayi; assembly: GCF_038048845.1. Classification (NCBI taxonomy): domain Eukaryota; kingdom Metazoa; phylum Chordata; class Amphibia; order Anura; family Limnodynastidae; genus Mixophyes; species Mixophyes fleayi. Next base: position 294,219,229 of record NC_134402.1, read on the forward strand.
GCTCATATGATTGGTTACCAGGTATTCAATACAATGGATACCAAATTATATATATGCCCGGGACGGGGAGAGTTTTTCTACCTTATCAATAGGTCTGTATAATAGAACAGTTCGTATAACCACGATCAACGGGTCCACCAGCTTGAATGTCACTTTTGGACATTGACACGTGTATATATATTAGCGGACGATTTGGGATCGTGTAGTTGTTTCACAATCAGGGGAAAAAACTTCCTTCTTATATGTAGAAAAGCAATGGTTCATATCATCATATAAAAAGCCCGTCATAGGGTGCTAGCTTACCCACACTAGACGTCTCTGCGAGGCCATCCGCTCTGAAACCTTTCGTCTCCCGCAGGCACGCTCTGAGTGCCGATGATAAATTTCCTCCGGAGACTAGGTGGCATAGGCTTAGTTCCTATCCGAAGCCGTGGGCTGTAGATTCTTGTTTGGCCAGTGGGCGGCCGATGGTATATTCAGAATATATCCTCCGCTGAAATGTATCAGATCTCCCGTCTTTAGGGTTGAAAACTTGTAAAGATAATCTCCCCGTGTAGTCCCGGTTAGAAATTCCTGAGCTTCAAGTAGTCACATACACTTGAATAATTCCAAATAGTGAGGACACCCGCCTTACGCATTTCGTTGTTAACAACAACTTCCTCAAAGATAGTGTCTCTCATGTTACTCACATCTTATATACATATCTAATGAATTCAATCATATTCACCTGACCATGGTCAGGATTTCATCACTCACATTGCAAACACCAGTTCGTTGGATAGAAAAAATGACACTGAATCACAGTGCATAATCCTATACAACTATATACCAAATACCAAGTACCGCATCAATAGAGAAATTTAGTAACAAACCACATTGGATCAAAAAGGACCTTGTTTTTCTGTGTATATATATATATATATATATATATATATATATATATATATATATATATACTTATAAAAACACATCCATTTATATGGCTCTATATATCTCAGATATATTGGTAGCTAGTCTTGGCATAACAGACCTCCGCTTTTTTCAAGCTCCATTCATCGTTACGGAAAAAAACATTTAACTATTAACCCTATATGAGCCAGACAACCCTTATGGACACTGAGCCATATGAGCAATAGTACCGATATTAGTAGTAGAGATCATAGACTTACTGGTCTTATCAGGACCCTAGTTATATCATAATTTTAGATAGAGATTATTATTAGACAGTAGGTATATGCACACAAACGGTGTAGTCTTAAACCCAATAGTTTCTTTAAACCTTTGGTAGGGTATATACCCATATCTTATAAATCGATCAATAAACTAAGAAGAATTTTATATTAAAAATATACATTTCTGTATTCTGATATTTGCCTCTCGTTATCTTAACCAATCATACCTTTCTCCCATATGTATTTGTTAGAATCCTTCCTGAGACACATAATCCCACATAGGCTCTAAAAATACATATAGATAGAAAGAAGTATAAAGAATTATAAAGGATATACTTTCTTAATACATTGTCTCCAATGGGTCTAAACGAATCAATTGAACTAAATCAGATAGTATAGAGACGATTTTAAGTTCAAAAGACCATTATGGCCTATGTGTTGCTTCCAAGAGATGTATAGATAGCCTTGGTTTATACAATCTAATAATACAGATAGAAGGTTGACTGCGAATATGTTCTATAGCGAATCTTTTCAGATGTTTGAAATGTGGGTACATATATATATAATAATCCTTTATAATTCTTTATACTTCTTTCTATCTATATGTATTTTTAGAGCCTATGTGGGATTATGTGTCTCAGGAAGGATTCTAACAAATACATATGGGAGAAAGGTATGATTGGTTAAGATAACGAGAGGCAAATATCAGAATACAGAAATGTATATTTTTAATATAAAATTCTTCTTAGTTTATTGATCGATTTATAAGATATGGGTATATACCCTACCAAAGGTTTAAAGAAACTATTGGGTTTAAGACTACACCGTTTGTGTGCATATACCTACTGTCTAATAATAATCTCTATCTAAAATTATGATATAACGAGGGTCCTGATAAGACCAGTAAGTCTATGATCTCTACTACTAATATCGGTACTATTGCTCATATGGCTCAGTGTCCATAAGGGTTGTCTGGCTCATATATGGTTAATAGTTAAATGTTTTTTTCCGTAACGATGAATGGAGCTTGAAAAAAGCGGAGGTCTGTTATGCCAAGACTAGCTACCAATATATCTGAGATATATAGAGCCATATAAATGGATGTGTTTTTAAAAGTATAAATATATATATATATATATATATATATATATATATATATATATATATATATATATATATATATATATATATATATATATACATACACATACATACACACACAGAAAAATAAGGTCCTTTTTGATCCAATGTGGTTTGTTACTAAATTTCTCTATTGATGCGGTACTTGGTATTTGGTATATAGTTGTATAGGATTATGCACTGTGATTCAGTGTCATTTTTTCTATCCAACGAACTGGTGTTTGCAATGTGAGTGATGAAATCCTGACCATGGTCAGGTGAATATGATTGAATTCATTAGATATGTATATAAGATGTGAGTAACATGAGAGACACTATCTTTGAGGAAGTTGTTGTCAACAACGAAACGCGTAAGGCGGGTGTCCTCACTATTTGGAATTATTCAAGTGTATGTGACTACTTGAAGCTCAGGAATTTCTAACCGGGACTACACGGGAAGATTATCTTTACAAGTTTTCAACCCTAAAGACGGGAGATCTGATACATTTCAGCGGAGGATATATTCTGAATATACCATCGGCCGCCCACTGGCCAAACAAGAATCTACAGCCCACGGCTCCGGATAGGAACTAAGCCTATGCCACCTAGTCTTCGGAGGAAATTTATCATCGGCACTCAGAGCGTGCCTGCGGGAGACGAAAGGTTTCAGAGCGGGTGGCCTCGCAGAGACGTTTAGTGTGGGTAAGCTAGCACCCTATGACGGGCTTTTTATATCATGATATGAACCTTTGCTTTTCTACATATAAGAAGGAAGTTTTTTCCCCTGATTGTGAAACAACTACACGATCCCAAATCGTCCGCTAATATATATACATGTGTCAGTGTCCAAACGTGACATTCAAGCTGGTGGACCCGTTGATCATGGTTATACGAACTGTTCTATTATACAGACCTATTGATAAGGTGGAAAAACTCTCCCCGTCCCGGGCATATATATAATTTGGTATCCATTGTATTGAATACCTGGTAACCAATCATATGAGCTTCTAACAAGTATGGTCTTAAGGGAATGAGAACTATCAGATGAGAATTGATCAATATAGGTGCACCTATTACTTGATACTCCCTATGAATAGAGACCTGCCTGTGTTTGTATACACATTGAAATATCCATGTTTTAAATATTGATGATATTGTTTTAATAAATCTGTTTTAATTAACTCACATTGCACTTCCAGTTCTGTGGAGGATCTGTTAGTCCACTGTGCTTTGTTTTTAACTAACTCTTAGGGACAGATTCAATTGTAAAAAAAAAATAAAAAATCACAGGACAGTATTGTCCTGGAATGGCTGCGAGACACTACGCTGCAATTTTTTTAAGTTAAATATCTGCTCACTTTTGCTCGCAGCCCATAGAGACGCAAGCAAAAGCGAGCGTTACTTTATACCATATAAACGGTAAAAATGGACAGCTGCGATGTTACTCGGCTAATTGAATCTGCCCCAATAGTAAAGTGAAAAGTTATCCCTTCATAATGAATGCTTAAGGATATCACCAATTAAACCATCGCTACTTTCCTGTGACAATGATATATTTTCTAGGACAAGGGCTCATGCAGACGAAGATCATGCATCCCAGAAGATCAAGATCAAGATCAAGCTCCCAGAACTGCGCAGTTTTGGCCTATCTTCCATCATGTTATAATCTGTTAGCAGATGGAAAATGAACAAAAACTGCTTAGCCCTGTACCCACACACGTTTGCTTTAATGGGACACAGGACTAATAATGATACTTGTCTACATAAGCCCTAAATGTTATTTTTGTATCAGCTATGTGTGCCACTTATTAGGTAGCTTCAAAGTAGTTATATTCACTTCTACTGAAGAGAAAAATAGTAGCTCCACAGAGAGGTTATACCTATTCTTGTTAGCTACAAAGTAACTAAGATGGATAGACCATTATAGTTCATATCATAACCCAATTTCAATCTTATGCCTAAACATGAACGAACACTTACTTGTTTTCACAAGTTCATTAATAAGCTCCTCTTTCATTTTGATATTTATTGTCAGCTCTCTCATCTTCTGTTTTGCCTGAGCAAACTGAAGTTCACTGTTTTTTAGTTTCTTCAGATTATCAATTTGAATTTCTCTAATTGATTCCATGGTGGTTCCTGCAACAAGAAGAGCAATGAGGGGCAAATGACAACCATAGTGCATGTAATTCATTATGGATTTTGATTTGTAACATATTACCAGTCAGATTCTCATTGTTTGAGGAAGATTGTTTTGCGCCAATATTAAAATCTCCAGTTTCTGGTCCAAGCCTATGGGTCCATGTCCGATTGATGGAACGCCTACAGTAAAAATAACACACAAGTTACTCAAATAAAGCTTGGCAAATATCACCATAAAACACCTGGCAATCTGGGTGACTATACCCTACAAGGAATTAATGGCCAGCTATGATTTGTATAGTCTATAGAATTAGTGCATAAAAAATGCAATGTATGCTCAATCTAACACAATTTCAAGGCATTCTGGTGTTATCTAACCTAGACAAGTTGTAAATAAATTAAAAAATAAATCAATCATATTGTATGCAGAATTGCTTCATAATTACATTTGTGTGCATAAGACTATACATCACCTAAATGGAGATTTCTTCCTATTGCTTTTGTCTGTCTTCTCTACCTCCTCATCACTGTGGTCTGAAAACTTTTCATGCAAAACTTCATCTTGCTCTTCTATTAAATCCAACAGCATCTGACTGCGAGTTCGAAACCCTGCCACCACTCGGTCCAATGAGTAGGAAGGAGGACTGGTGCGCACCTATGGAGGAAAAAAAAAAGGTGCCTAAGTTACTTTTGGTCCAGTGTTCAGTATTGTTGCAATTATTACGCTACCTTTTTAGACTTTCTAATAATAAATATTATCTACAGCTTTTAACAAACATTAAAATATGGTGTAGTAATTGTATTACACTGTTATATTCTACCAGCAGAAAACTAACTCACGGCTAGAAAGATTATCATGGAACATCAAACAACATAAGGAAATTACAATTTGATGGTCATTGTTAGCACAAAGAATTGAAGGCTCCATCATGTACCCTAATCTATGCATTTTCTTCTTTGGTTTGTAGGACCAGATCTTTGCTGCAATACCGTATGTTCACAGTAAAACGTAATAGCAAACTGACCCAGGATAAAATCCACAGCACAAATAACAGCACATAAATGAGAGACTGAAGTAGCCTACAGTAATGTCTGTATGAAACTGGAGTTTGTCTTACCTTCCTTGGTTCGGATACGCTAGTGGACGACTCCCTGAAGCTTGAAAACAGCATCTCAGATTGGTGACCCAGTGGTACACTGTAAGGCCGCTTAGATTCAAATGCATGCTCTTTCGCATCCCCTTGTGAAGACTGGTTTTGTGATAATTCCTCCATCTTATATTTCAGTTCATCAATAAGGATTTGTTGCTCCACAAGTTTTTCAGTCTAGTATTACACAATTTATCAATTTCACTTAGTATGATAATCGAGCATCAGTGAAGAAATTTGCAATGGAGATTACACAGATTAAATAAATCTGTAATTCTGTAATTAGCTTTATGTATTTAAAATAAAATTAAAGAGGCAGCCAGAAGCACATGTGACAGAAACCGAGAAACTACTCCTAAGTATAAAGGGCAGGGAAAAGCTTTGGCTCCAGCTACAAAACGCAGGAAATTAAAACTGCAAGGTACTGTTTACAAGAAGCATTGTTTTTTTTATGGCTTATTAGAAACACAAAAGGGCCACATTTACAAAGCACACTTTATGTGCAGAACAAAACACCTTGACGGTCTGCCTGGCGCTCAGAAAATGAACGCCTACTAAGCAGAAGGTGCTTTGAAAGGCGAAACATTCTCCACAGTGTAATGTCCAAGTGCAAACTTCCACCATTATTGCGTGTGTGAAGTTTATTATTACATTGCTCATAGTGCACATAGAATTGCAGCTAAAATACAATATGGAGTTGTAGAATGAGTCCTGTTAAAAGCATATGAAGAGACCTGGAGACTGCCAGCTCCAAGCTGGTGCAAAATTCAAGTCCTTTTCTAAAGTGGAGAAGGCTATGGACCCCTTCCTGAAGTCCCAATCTAAAGCAGCTAAACTGTCCTACAGGAGGATTATCCCAGCCTACAATCTACTGTCTCTGACCAGTCCACTTCGTAACAAACCTCGCTGAAAAAGCATAGATCCACAAAACCTGCTAAACCAGTGGACATTGCCGCAGTCCTTGGCCCTTTGCTGGACGAAAAAGTGTCAGGTATCAAGAAGGTATTCAGCCCTTCAACAGCTCAATAATCATGCTTATAACCTTGAAGAAGCTAAACAGAGAATTTCAACTGTTGAATACTTTGTGCTGCTAAAGGTACAATAGCCTCACAATCCAAGCTGCTTAAATCCTTTGCTGAAAAAGTAGACGACTTCGAAAACCGCAGTAGGCATAATAATTTATGAATTGTGGGCATTCCCAAAACAGTCAAGGTCAACGAACTGATCTCCCTCCTCATCACCTGCCTGATGGATATCAAAAACGGTGAGGGCACACCGAATTGACCCTAACAGATGACAGTGCACTAACCTCCCCAGACCGTCATCATGCGAATCCTAAATTATGCTGATAAAACCAAACTACTAAACTGCTATAGGAGAACCACTGACCTTACCTATCAGGGTGACCGGCTGTTGATTTTCCAGGACTTTTCCAATATTGTCACCACTAAACGCAATGAGTTTAGTCCCATCTGCAAACATCTTTTTGAAAACAATGTCAGGTTTTCCCTCCTTCACCCGGCTAAACCATGAATTGTTCAAGATGGCAAGATCTCTATTTTCGATGACCTAGAGGAGGCCAAGATGTTTACCGACCAGTTGGGTGACTGACCCATGACATCCTAATGACTCTTTACTTTCATTAACCTTTTTATCTGAGAGGGGAATGCCACTAATCCCTCCGTTCCACGTTACCCCCAAATACAGTCGTCCAAATGGCGGGCGCCAATGTATCTGTTCTGACTGTTAGCATTTTGTTCTTCATTTACTTTCAATTTGCTCACCCGATACAGCAGCCAACCATTTGTTTGAGGCACCTTCGCTCCACTTGCTGGGATGGAATGAAGTCCTATCGTGATGATCCCACGGAGATAAATTCCATGTTAAAAACTGGAGTTGGATAATTCTACTAATTTAGCTATATAAAAACAAGTTCTTCGATGTTGGAGGTACGCTCAGTTTTTTTAATGTTATCTCCTGGAATGTTGAGGGCCTCAACCATCCCGTCAAAAGGAAGAAAATAACCTCCAACTTTAAACGACTTAACCCACATATTGTATTCGTACAAGAAACACACTGGACATTGTACTATAAATCTACTGAGTGTGACCCCTGGATAGGACGTTGTATCTTGGCCCCCTATATCAATAAACAACGAGGAACTGTGATTCTCTTTAATAAGTCATTAACTTACTCAAGCAATTCCTTGACCTACAAGGCAGATTTAGCATACTGGATGTATCCATCGATGATGCCAAATATACATTGCTTAACTTATTTGCTCCCAACCAACCTAAATATTTTCTTTCACAGGTATTCTTCATAAGATTCTAGAATGGAGAGGACACAACCCCATTATTGGTGGCAATTTTAATTTGCTCAGCAACCCACCCATGGACAAATCAGATGTCAGTAACTCTAGACACATCCCCACACCTAACAACATTTCTCTCCTTACAACACACTTAGATTTGGTAGACCCCTGGCACAGTCACAACCCCCTCCAGAGGGACTACACTTTTTATGCTCATCCACAAGGAAACCCATTCCTGTATAGATTACCTTCCAAACATCTATTCTACAAAATACAGACTACCTCTATCAAGGATAAAATAATATCTGATCACACCCCAATACTCATTATTAAAATTGGACATGCCTAAATACTACTCAAAAAATTGTCGATTCCCAGGTTACTTATATATCAGTCTGAAATCTTTAATCACTTCCTTCAAAACACTATGTCAATGACAACATTGACCATGTAGATGATTCCATTCTGTTTTGGGAGAGCTCAAAAGCTGTCCATAGGGGACACATTATCTCTCTCGTTCCCAGCAAAAACAAAGAATTCATGGGCAAGCTCTCTGAACTTAGCACTGCCCTCACAGCAGCGTATCAATTATACAAACCACACGATTCTGTGAACAAGACCAATTATTTACAGGCCAAACAAATACATGACACCTTCCTCACCGAGAAGGCACAACATCAATGCGATTATAAAAAAACAAAATTTCACAGGTAGGGAAACTCCTGGCCAACTTGGTAAAAGGCTCACGATCCAAAACCTGGGTAACACTTTTGAAACAAAATGATAAATCAATATGGTACACGGCAGAACCAGATAACATGGAAAGGCATCAGTTTCTTGCAAACTCCTGCTTTGCCCAAGCTCCAACCTGAGAAGAGGTCAATCTTGGAGGACTCCATCACCGAAGCCAAGGTAGCATATACTATAGCTTCCCTAGCTAATGGTAAAACACCTGGCCCAAATGGTTTTGGACCCGTATATTATAAACTTTTGAAAAACCACTTCACTCTAATACTAAACTCACTGGTTTAACCATATGCTTACCACTGGAACTACCCTGTGTAATTTCAATAACGCTAGGATTATTGTCCTACCCAAAATGGGAAAAGACCCAACGCTTGCATCCTCTTATGGGTCAATCTCTCTTTTTAATCAAGATTTTAATATTCTCACCAATGTAACGGCAACATGATTGCAACACGCTATGCCCTATAGGATTTGACCAGCCCAATTGGGGTTTGTCAATCACGGACAGTCGGTGATGGGGATAACAGCTGCCATAGCTGCTATAAATGCCACACATTTGTCCAAAGTCCAGAATAACATTATCATTAATATAGATGCCGAAAAAAGGCATTTGATAAAATTGAATGGCCTCACATCGCTCGACTGCTGAAATTTCAGCATTTTGGACCTGTTTTTAGAAATTTTGTACGTACTAATTACACTAACCCTTCCGCACACGTGACAGTTAGCTATCTCAATTTTAACACCTTCCCTTTATACAGAGGTACTAGACAAGGCTGCCCTCTTTCCCCATTCTTCTTTAACCTATCCTTAGATCCCTTTAATAAACATCTCCTTTCCAAAAGCGCTATCCATGTTATCAAGGTTGGAAGAAGGGAGGTAAAAATCACAGACTTTGAGGATGATCTCCTCTTTTTCACTTCTAATCCCTGCCAGTCGATTCCGCTATTAATAAACACGATTGACAGATTCACCTCATTTGCCGGATTTTCCATAAATTATGAAAAATCTGAAGCCTTAGCGATGCATAGCCTTGCAATGTGAGGCTGGCATACTTCCTTCCCATTTCGTTGGGTCCAAAAGCAGCTTACCTATTTGGGGGATCAACCTCCCTTCACATGATGATCACATGCTTATAATGTTAGACATGTTATCAGTAAGATTCAACGGGAACTAAATGACTGGCAGGACCTTAATGTCAACTTCCTTGGGAGATGCAATTTGATTAAAATGTCCAGCTTTCATAAACTCTTATATGTCATGCAGATGACTCCTCTTTTGCTTACAAAATCAGATCTTCGCAGTCTGAACAAAAGCATAAGGGAATTTATTTGGTCTAAGAAGAAGGGCAGGATAGGCATGTTCAAGATGCAGAAATCACCTCAGAAGGGTTGGATATATCCTGCCCAACCTTCAGTATTATAATTTAGCTTGCCAGCTTCACTTTGCGGTGGATTGGATCAGGGGCAAAAGTACATCCACTGATATTCACATTGATTCCCAATTCTGCACCTCTCTCCTCCTGAGTTTTACCCTCCACACTCTATTGCATAAATTAAAAGAGCTTAAGTTTGATAATATTCTCATCAATGCCACCTGTCAACTTTGGAAGATAGCTATAAAAGCCCACAAACTTCTCCACACCCACTCCCTGAATCTTCCTTTCTTCGGCAACCCAGACTTTCAGGATGGCCAGATGACCCTGCCATTTACCAGGTGGGCCCAGCAGGGTCTTCTCTTTGTAAAAGACCTTCTCGATTCTTCTAAACATCCCCTTACTCACCTACAGGCTTTGGAAAAGTTTAACTTTCTCTCCCATCCCCGATATGCATATATATGCAAGCTGCACACCATCTCAGGGCTACCCTTCAACTTCTACTACAAAACGATCTCACCAACCTCTTAGACTCTCTTATTTTAAATGACTCCATTCTATCTCTAGTACTTATATGCAGCCATCAAACCTAAAATTATCCCGGAAGATGAGATATCGGGAATTCAAAACTGATCCCCACACTTCCCTACCCTAACAAAATCAGATATGATTTTGAGCGTAAGTTGGAAGGTGTGAAGTATATCAGCTAGCAGCTACCAAGACATGACTTACAAGATCTTATACCAAGGCTACATATCCCCTCGGCGCCAGTAAAGGATTGGACTATCCTCGTATAGTCTCTGTCCAAAATGTATGACGCCTGATTTGTATCACGGTTTGTGGCAATGACAGCATATACAAACATTCTGGAACACATTGACTGCCTATTGCAATAGTGTACTTTGCATTCTTTTCACCAGTTCCCCTAATGGGCCATACTGAGCTATTTGGCAAACCAACCCAGTATCCCAAGACTTGATAGAAAACTTTTGATGATCTTGGCTACTGCAGGCCACAGCCTCCAACAGTGGATTCACACTACCCCACCGTCCTTAGAAATGGTTACTTCCAGACTCTTTCTTATATTTCAAATGGACTGATTAGAAACAATACACAATAAGAAACTCCTAACACCAACCATCTTCCAATGTGGGTAGAAATGTATACATACCCTCCAATCGCATACGAAGTTTACAATAAAAAAATGCTTTCAACACACCTCTTGGTACTCTTATCAAATTTTGGCAGATCACACCTCTATCGTTATCGAAGATCTTTCCCTCATCATTGTCTGCTATTTTTAGCTTCCTTCTCTCTTCAGACATTGCACCTCCAACTCCATGGATGGATCGTTGATCGTCAGGTTTGGGTGAGCACTAGTTCTAGTGTCAGTGTTCGTTTTAGTCTTAGTTTATCATTTTAGAATTAGGTTCAGGTTGAAGTTATAATTATAGGTTTAGTCTGGTTTTTCTTCATGTGTTCCAGTCTTTGCGTTGGACTGTTTCCTTATATGCGCACTGCCTTACTATATAAATGAAAATTTGAATAGTTGTTGATATTTTGGGACCCTTTTTAACTATGTGTTCTTGCTGGTCTATAGCATGCCCAGTATGTCCCTCGGCAACTGGAAAACATTCTGTTTCTTGATATGATTGTTTCTATTTTATGTTTTGTTTTTTTGTACTATGCACAAAGTTTTCCTTTCTTGTATCTTTCAATGCCAGAATAAAAATATTTTGGGGGAAAAAAAAGAAAAGAAAAACAAACCTATATTAACTGTTTTCTTGGTCTTCCTATTTTTTCCAATAAGCTGTTTATATTAACATCAAACAAAGTAAAAAAATTGTGAAAGAGAAAAAGGTGCACTTCCTTAAATTAATGAAATGACAAGTGAATAAAATCATTTGAGACGGCAGCGCACCTTTTTCTCTTTCGCTATTTTCTAGTTTGTTTTTCTGGGAGTTGACCACTTCCTCCAGGTGCTGCAGGCTTTATAAGATGGAGGTTCAGGGGAAGGTTTTAAATGTGACACCCTGAATATAAAATTGTATCACTAGCTTACGGACTCACCTACAGAAAATGCCTTGACTCGGGCAGGTGAGCTTAAACCCAATATAGCTATATTGTGCACACAATTCTTCTTTAGGTATATGCTGACACATAGTGATTTTTATATATTGTTTGTTTCTAAACGTCGGACGACATTTTTCTTTTATTGAACAAAATGCCTCCCGTGAGCAGCGACTTTGCCAATAAATATTGCAGGTCTACAATTTTTCATACCACGAACATAAAAAACTCAATATGTAGATATAGTCAAGTCCATTGTATGGTGTTTGCTTTCCCATTAATTCAATACTATTAAATATTTCTGTATAACTTCAGCATATAAGCAAGAACACATATTGGCAGGTTGGAGAAAAAAATAATTAATTTCATATATTGTGATGAAAACATGCTTATGAAAAGAGGTTTGAGGAGCTGTGCAATTAAACATGGAAGAGTTTGTTTTAGTGGTAAAGAAGTGTCCATGGTGGTATATAATGGATGTCTTTTTAAATGCAAAATCTGTTTCTGGTGTCAAGCTAAAGCTTCAGGGCACTAAGAGGTAAATTTACTGAGCAGTGGTTCCGCTGATTCCTGGCGATTTGAATTAGTTTTTTTAAAACGGTACTTTTATTAAAGACAAAGCCGGGTTTTGTCTTTACTAAAACTGCAATTTGAAGAAATTAATTCAAAGTGCCGGGAATCGGCGGTTCTACGGAATGAGAGCTTCCTGTCCTTAGGACAGGTTCCTGTTAGCACTCTCTGTCCCTAGTGGTATCAGCCCTATGCAAGGAGTACCACCTGACCTTTATAAACCCTGGACAAGCCAGAGAAGCGGCTGAAACAGATCCCTCTATGCTCTTGGGCGTACTGTAGTGCATAAATGCCATCATCTTGTAAACCGGCACTGAGAACCAAAGAACTCTCCCACCCTCCCAGGGACTGTACCCAACCAAATGTGGTACCGGAGAGAGGTGTGTAGCTGGCACCAAACCTACCCCTTGTGAATGAATATATAAGAATAAATAAATAAAACTAAATAAAAAAAAACAAAAAACTTCCTAATATGGCTGCTGTAGGAAGCTCATAAAAACACAGGACACTTACAACTGGAAAGGAGCTTCGGACTGTAAAATGTTTAACCCCTGTTTATTTCCGGTGTGCCCAGCTCCATCTCCATGGTAGCAGTGCTCCTGGGGAATGTGGTGATTTACCGTATAAAACTGGAGGCATAGGAGCTCTACATTTACGCAGAGCAAAGAATGCAACGCCCTACTGCTTTTTTTTATTTACGCCAAGCAAATTTCAAGGTGCAGGCTCCCTGCTTTTTGCAAACACCCTTATTAAGTCAATCGATGCCTTTATATTAGTGCAAAACCGCAAAGGTCTTTGTAAGAGGTCCTTATCTACCCATTTCAGATTATTTAAATAATCATTTCCCGCAAAATAAAATCTTGTTTACCCCTTTAGACACTAATACACAATTAAAAAATATCCCTGATCTGCCAAACTCCGCTCATGGTGCAGACTTTTGCATACCTGCCAACACTGTCGTTTTACCCAAATATCTATGTGATAAACCATAAAAATGAATGCATCTGCGTCACAGTAGGCGGATGAAGCCAAAAGAGACCATTATTACTATTTTTTAATTTTTGTAATTGATTTGTAATGGGGAAAACAGAACATACATAAAACAAGGACAAACAAAGAAGACAAAATAAAGGCAGGCCTGAAAAAATGCTTTGGATTCAGGTTAGTCCTGAGCAAAATCCTAGCATTGGTGCTGCCTGATGGCAAGGGAGGAGTTGTGATATTTAGGGAATGGCAACTACAGCGACATGTAGAAAATGTAAAAACAAAAACAAAACACATTTCAGTAGAAAAGTGATTTAGAGTTTCAGAGAAAAGAAAAACAAACAAAACATTCATAATGTTTCTAAGCAATACATGATATGGAACTTATCATGACATAACTGAAATAGTGGTATTTGGGTATAATTCTAGGAAATACTGCTAAATGCACATATAGTACCTGCAGGTTCTTGGTGTGTTCTCTCTCTTGTAAAGACCTCTGATGATCTTGATTTTCTTGCAGCAAAGACTGAACTTTCTCTTCTAACTCCTTAAGTTCCAGTTCCTTCCTAGCAAACACCTCTTCATCGATGGCAAGAGCATCCTTGCAAGAACAGTTATTTAAAACAATAAATTATATATACTGTATATTATATTTATATTAGGAAAATGTAGTTCATAATGAAATAATCATGGTGGAATCTAACATTATTATTCAAAATAAAAAATCCTCTTCTCTGACAAATGATATAAATCTGCAATGTTAATTATCATGTGATCCATGCCAAGCTTTTACCCTGTATTTAGTTTAAATTAAGAATACTTGCAATAAAGGTAAGCAATAAAGTCCCTAAACTTTTAAGAATGTACATTTGAATCTGTTTCACTATGGCCTTTATGCCAATGTTAAGCACCAAATCAGATGGGAGAATTTTGGCAGACTGCCTATAAGTATACCTTATTCTATGAATAGCAAATAATTGTCAACGGTACAGCTTCAGCGGAAGAAGAAAAGACTAGGAAGCAGTTGCTTAGAAACCTCCAGTACAGATAATAACTAGCTTTTTTCATGACTCGAGTGGAAAGAAGCCTGTCCATGTTCAACAAGTGCTGGACTATTAAAGATACATACATAATTGTACGCAGATTTCACTACAAAACATGATCCAGATGGGCTTTGGTTGGACAATGGGTAAATAAAAAAAAAAAGGGTTATTGAATTAAGTTTTTAAATGATTTGTCAATTTGACAAAATAACATTTCTATTCTATTTTAAAGGTCGATTTTCCTAAACTATTTTAGAAATGTAGGTCCATTTACTTATTTCTTTTATATAACATTAGTATATATGACGCCACTCAATATCACTCTTCTCCTATATTATAGTTCTGCCCTTTTATCCCTTTAGCACAGTAATGTTTTATAACTAGTTTCCCTTTAATATTTTTAATACCTGCAACTTTTAATTACAATACTCAATCTGTGGATGTCCCCCCTACGGAACCTCCACTATTCACAAGATCCAACTTGCCTCTGAATAAACTTAAAATGCAGCACTAATGTGAGCTTATATAAAGCCTTGTGTAGGGTATAAGATTTGTGTACTATAATTGTCTGCACCTGATTGGACGGATAACTACAGTATCCTAACACAAGGGATGGCTTCATACAAAAGCTGTGCAGCTGCTACATGATAAGGGAGTTCATAGGATTCTGGTAGAAGCAGGAAGATCAGCAGGTGTCCCAGGCAAAGTGCCTCCATCAATCTGAATTAAGTAAATGCAAGTAGATCACTTGTATAAGGATGGTGTGAGCATAATCAGACTACGAATTGTAGACTTGCAGTGTTTCAACTTTACTTATCCACATAAGGCAGAAAGCAGACCAGTGGTATAGCACATCCGCTATTTAATGTCTAAAATGTAATTTCCTCAGCATGACAGATACTGAAGATCTGAACACATGATGAACACATAGCATTTATACAATATTCAATGCCTGAAATGGAAAACTATCTAGGTATATGATAAAATACCTGGCATTTCTTCAGTTCCCTTTTGAGCTGTAGTATTGTGATATGATGTGTCTCTTCTCTGCTACCGGTAACTGCACAGTCAGTTCCAGACATGGTGCTATTCTCGCTTCTTAATTCCTCTGCCATAATTAGCCAACTCTGGAGTCTATTCTTTTGGGGTATTGTAAGACCAGACATGTCCTTAAGTTCATGGAACACAGCTAAAGCTTCTTCTGTACAGTGACGATGGTTAAAACACTCCAACTGAAAGTGTGCAAGCTGCTCTTCTAGTGCCCGTATCTTCTCTTGGCCCCAGTCTTGAGACACTTGGCTTACTCGACTTACCCTGTTGCTCTGCTGGTTCTGCAAAGCTTCCCGGAGTGCCTTTATTTCCAGTTCCATTTCATCAAGTCTGTCCCAGTCTGGGTTATAATTTACAATTGGCTTGTTCTTGATGTTCCTGGCTCGATTGGCATATTTTAGAGAATTCAAAGACTCATCAAAGTCAGATGTAGAAGGACTAATACATGTAATCATGACTGTTTTGGCATTTCCACCTAAGGAGTCTTTAAGAATCCGAGTAATCTTAGCATCCCTGTAAGGTACATGTGCATTTTTCCTCTTTGGGTCAGCAAGTGCACTTATCACATTTCCCAGAGCAAGTAAGCCACTGTTAATCTGAATGGACTCTTTAAATCTCTCGCCGGTGTTCCCGGTTTTTGTCACTCTTTCTGAGCCAGCTAGGTCTACAAAGTGGAATTTTGAAGTGATCATCTGAACTGACCTTGTGGAGTCATCATCAGTAGCGCCGCTGTTTTTGTCCCTTTGTTGACATATATTAATAGAAAAGATTGCATGGGAGCGGCTGGAGTGCTCATTCATTTGAGTGGAGCTGGTGTGACGGGCTGCACTACCGACTTCTAGAAGACTCATAATTTCATCTGCATTTTCCACTTGACATTCCTTGGCACCAACAATAACTTGAGGGATCAAGATTAAATATTTAGATGACTTGTAAATACAAACCATAGGTATGAAAAAATACATGACAAATTAATTCAAAATAACTTTTGCAAACATAATTTAATATGCAAGCATATAAACGAACTTCACAGATGAAGTAGCCCTTGTTATAGCATGTGGCTCACATTTCAATCCAGTTGGATTGATCAATATCACACTATTTCCAATAACAGGCAATGGGTTGTAACCTGGTGGTTATGGTGCCACAGAATGTGCAATTAAGTATGCTCCACCTGAACACTGAATGGTAACTTACTGTGGTAGATCTCTTTTAATAAGTAAGATAAAATACAATCAACCAACCATAAACTTATTAAAGACAAGAATATATGCACCTGTGTTTCCCTTTTCATCTTCCCGTATGTGGATGTCTTTCACATTTGTTTCCAGTTCCAAGAGGTCCCGTAGATCTTCTTTATACACTTCTATGTAAGACACCTTAACACTGAAGTCAATGTTGTGATTTTCAGAGATTATCTGGAAAAGCTCTTGGATAGTACGAGGTATTATACCCTTTTCTTCATCTGCAACAGAAGCTACCCAAAAATATTTTTTTAATGGAACAATAAGTACTCGAATATAAAAAATAACACATTTTATACTTGCCGTTATTCAAAAATATCCTGACTTTTCATATCAATGCTAAGTAGAAGTCACACCCAGTCATGTGGTATCAAGCGGGATTGTGCTATAGATCAGTACATATTGCTATAAGAAGGTTGGTAGTAATTGGTACGGAAAAGAGGCATACAGACATGGAGGTCTGAGGTAGACATAGTAAAAATCCAAGCTTGCAGGGTTCAGTGCTGGAAATTATGCAGTGACAGTCAAGTTGAAAAAAAGTTACCTTTAGCGTTGCACATCAAAACATAGTATTACATCTCATTTTTATAAGTTCTATCAACAGTAATAGCACTAGCAGCTGTGTTTTTGTGTGGCTTTAAAGGAACTAATTTATTACATCTATAAAATATTTCAAAAATTATTTGCAATATTAAATGAATGAAGAACAAATAAACAAAAGACAAATATATAAAAATAAAAAAAAAAATCAGAAAGCATACAAAAACACACAAATATATGGCATTCAAAGCTGTGTTGTATGCAATAAACAATTATTTCATATGGTACTGAAATACTCCTTAAAACTGAGGCATGTCAGGGACTCTATCCACTTTAATACATAGAGTCTTAGGGGTATATTTACTATACTGCGGGTTTGAAAAAGTGGAGATGTTGCCTATAGCAACTAATCAGATTCTAGCTGTCATTTTGTAGAATGCACTAAATAAATGAAAGCTAGAATCTGATTGGTTGCTATAGGCAACATCTCCACTTTTTCAAACCCGCAGTTTAGTAAATCTAGCCCTTAAACGCTAAATGACTAGTTTGAGACTGGTGACCTTTCCAGAAGTTAATAAGTACTTCACTTCCATCTGTTGGGAACAGAAAGTCAGCATGGTCCCAAAAAGATGATGGGCCAATAACAGCGAAAAGCACTGGTTTAGAAAAAGTTTTTGCACACAGTTCACTCTGGGATGAACATTTTTATTTTTTAAAAACAGAAAAAGGTCACTTGTGTATCTAAACCTTAAGAATTGCAGTAACCTATCATTAACTCACAATGTATATGTTACTTATTTATTTATAATCTAAAACAGGACCATATGTTATTCCTTATTTTGCAGGAGAGAAAACATTGTCGTTATTGCCAAAATTAGAACATCAATACTACAATCAATACAGTACAGTAGTGTTATAGTATCAGCTACATTACCTATATTATCATGATTTTACTAAAAACTAGCAAATCTGTGACAGATGGTTCAAGGATGAAATTCTATCCCCACAACATTGAGTAAAGGAGAAAGGCACACTGACATCCCTTTTGTTTTCATGTAAAGGAATACAAGAAAGGGGCAGATACAAGAAACAAGATACAGACATAAGAAAACTTGGTCTGAATGACACCATAAAGCATACAACAGCCTGTAGATGTTTGTCTAAAGATGCCTTTTGCCAAATGGTCCCATAATGAAACATGAATCCTTACAAAACAAAGGGCTTCAACTTTTCACTATGGATGAAAAAAACTAAGAACTGGAAGATTGCCATGTAAGGCGGGAGGCATTTCTCTAAGCAGGCAGACAGTTTTGCAGAGTTCCGGTGCAGAGATGATGGATCCATAGAAGGTGTAGGTAGTTCATCCGCACTAAAAGTTGATACTCTTATGATGACCCTATATTAATATAATCTGTTCATATTTCATATTTTTGTAAATATGGATGCTTCCATAGTAGCTTACTCAGATTGTAGTGGTCAAGAGAAAAAAAGAACTACTTTTGACTGGAGCACACCAGGGAGTGCCCCAAATTACAATAGTTCCTTTTTCTCTTGACCACTACATGATGGATCCATACACAGTAACTCAAGTAACTGCATTCTTGATGGAGTTTTTTTTTTTACTTGTTTGAGGTGAAGGTCCCAGTAGTAAAGTCCACCAGATGTGGGAGGAGCTTCAGCTGTCTGTAATTGACTGGGGGGGGGGGGGTAAAACTTTACTTTTTAAGAGCTACAGAGGAATGTCAGCTTAACACTGAACAATGAAATTTATCTCCAAGGTTCCTATCTATAATTAAATTATATATAATAATTTAATGTTGGAGTTTGGTGGTCCTTTAATTATAAACTAATAAAGACAAGTCCTTTATAACACATTCTGATCCTTATAATATAGCTAAAATTATGTTGCCATTAGTAGTGCTTATATTCTAAGATAGAGTGCACCATCTTTATACTACCAGTTTACCAAAGCATTACACTTGTGTTATAGTGAGTGTGGCATTATAATGAGAGTGAGAAATAACAGAATAAATATGTTTTAAAGCAATTATGGCCAGAGAAAATATCTGTCAGTGAGGGTGGTATGAAGAAAGAGCACTGCACATGGAGAAGGCATGAAAAAGTTTGATTTTGTGTGACTTACACTTAATAGCAAGATGAATTTTAGAAAAATAGGATCTAAGACTAAAGTGATTAATTATGGTTACCCTGATTTTTTCCCATAGTATAAATGGAGACTGCAAAGCAATAAGAGTAGAGCCTTACTGCTATTGTGCCAACCAGGGCCAATAAGAGGAATTTTGGGCCCCAGTACAACAACTTTTTGGGCCCCCTCCTTCTCAGGTTAGCAGGAAAGGTGCTGTGCGGCAGCTGTGCCAGGGGGGCAGGACCACATAATGTTGGGGGCGTGGTCAACATGGAGCGTGGCTGCGCTTCTTTAGAAATGAAATATTGGCGGAGATTCAATTACCGCAGATATTACGGTAGAAATCCCCGCTCATTTTTGGTGCAAGAAAAATTGGGAGATTTCTGTCAAATCTCCACCGCAAAGCGTCTCACGGACGTTCCCGGAGACACTTCGCGGCTATCTGAATTCCCCCATTATGTATTATAATGGTGCTACTCTCACCTACCTGTTATTACAGCTTTCACAACCTGGTACTGGATTCTGGCATGGATCCTTAAATGTTGGGACCTGTTGGAAAATGTTAATATGGAAAACCAAGCAATAAGTGAACACATAACAGATCACGCAGTATAATACATACATTATGATAAAATATTACACTTATCACACTCTCCCCAGCCACATCACACCACCCCCTGACGCACCATGACTCCCCCCCAATTATATTAGGACAACCCCCCCCCACTCACACGCCCTCCACTGCACATCAGCGCTCCCCCCTCACACGCCCTTCCCTGCACATCTGCACTCCCCCTCACACATCCTCCCCTGCACATCAGCACTCCCCCCTCACACGCCCTCCCCTGCACATTAGCGCTCCCCCCTCACACGTCCTCTCCTGCACATCAGCGCCCACCCCCCCACACGCCCTCTCCTGCACATCAGCGCCCACCCCCCCACACGCCCTCCCCTGCAGATTAGCGCTCCCCCTCACACACCCTCCCCCCTGCACATCAGCGCTGCCCTCACATGCCCCACCCCAGCTTACCAGTTTGTTTGCTGCTGCAGCGGTCTCTCCTGTGTACCATGTGACTGGAGCAGTCACGTGACCTGATGATGTCAGGTTCCTTTTCATGAAGGGGATCTAGCTTCTACCATGTGGGTAGTTTGAACACTGTCCGACTCCCCCCTCTCCCACTCACGGGTGCGCACATTGATCACGTGCGCCACCCGCGAGCACAAAACAAAAAAATACTTTGAAATTTTTCTTCTTTAAACTGTAGTGCTCCGGTGCATCCGGCAAAGATAAGCCAGAAAACAGGGAAGACCAGCAAAAAGAGGGAAACCCACAAAACTAATGTAAAACAACAACACAAGCTTTTTTAACATACCAACATGGCCGCCTCCAATGGTATATGTCTTGCCAGAACCAGTCTGTCCATAGGCAAACACTGTGGCATTGTATCCTTCAATTAATGAAACCAAAAGTGGTTTAATGCAGGAGCTGTAAACATCATCCTGGGAGGAGATTTTCCCAAAAACATAGTCAAATGTGAAGACACGATCTTTCCCAATGACGATCTGTTGTGTATTGGGGACGGGTCTCACACATACTTGGTGGTTATGAAGAATCTCTTTTGACAGGAGAGGACGGATTCTCACTGCCACCTTCACTGGAATTTCATCCATTGTTATCTTCACACCTTAACAGTTTTAAAATTGCTTCTTTACAATTTATGCCATTGTCTGAAATAAATAATGAACTGTGATTAGATTCTACAGTCATTAGAATATGTAACATATCCTGAGGTAAATTTATTGAAAAAACACTACCAGGACCCTACATAAATAATAATTATCTATAAAAATCTTAATTTCAAATGTAGACACTTTGTAAACTAGTGCCAGGTTGTTAAATCTGAATAATTTCTTGAGTTCTCTGTACAGCGCTGTGGAATTAGTGGCGCTATATAAATAAATGGTGATGGCGATGATGATAATTTCCCTCCCCTAAATATCAATCCTTAATATGTCTAATATTAAACAACAACATGCAACTCTATTGCAGCATTTCTGAGACATGTAAACACCGGTGTCCTACAATATGCTCTGATCTAAAAGTCCTACAATGAACTGATATCTTGTTTTAAATAGTGAATAATATATGTTCTGCATGTCCCTATAGGGATGTGAGGTCATCAGATTCTAGTAAACAATTCAGGTGTGCACAGTAAAATAGAAAAAGCACGTTATACAAATTTGCATTTTGTCCTTGTTTTTTAAAATCACGTACAGAATTTTAGCTAAAGCACTCTATCATAAATAATAAATAATCCAGAATTACAAAGTTACACTCCTGAATGAAATAGCAACGTAATGTGGTATCCAGGTAAATCATGATTTACAAATCTTCATCGTGCATTGTACATAATTACTGCTATGTAATCACACACAGGTCTTCTAAGATAATGTGGGAATGAATATACACTGTGCATAACTGCCTGCATGCAACTTTATCTTACCACTAAGCACACAAGCAGCATACGCCAGGAGAAGTTACCGATTAGTGTTGCTGCTCGGTGTAAACTCCGGAGATTACGTCAAATCCTAATGTTTCCTCCCGTTGCCCTAGCAACCGAGAAGAACGTTATGAACCGCCCGCTCAGGCGCCTAGCGACGGATGCCCCAAATAGTCAAAAATAGAAGGCGATCTAGTAAGTCACACAGCGCCCCTGGAGGCCAATATAGAGAGGTGAGATCGACCTGTGAACATGCACAGCGGACAGATGTCAACGTAATTTCAAACGTATCAAATTCCAAAAGTGGAGCACCTCGAAAGTTTTCTAATGGTTCAAGAGAAGTACATACCGAAAATTGTAAGATTTACCTTTTTCACAAGTTTTTTAAATAAACGTAAATGTGCGATTTGTCGGCGTTTCAGGCTGATCTACCCATATGAACAGCACACGAATACAGACATCGATCTGCAGTATTTTCAAATAGTTTTGCTTCTGTCTCTTTTCATTTGAACCATGGTTTGACCAAATTCTACCACAACGCTCATCTGATTGACCTCTCCCCTGTGTGATAGAAATTATCATAAAACAAAACTACATGCACCGAAAAGCACTAAAGCAGGGTTGTCCACCCCATGGCCCGCGGGCCGCATGCGGCCCAGCACGCCTGTAACTGTGGCCCAGAAGAAGTTTTGGTTGTGGCAAGGGGGCAGCGCTGTTAATGGAAAAAAAAAATCCTGCAAAAAAAAAAGGAAAAAAACGACTTACCTTGCGGTCACGTCAGCTGGTACTCCAGCTCCCTCCCTTGTCTCCTCCTCCGTGTGGCGCTCGCAGTGAATGTCCGCCGTGATGTCATCACGCCCAACATCCATTGCGGAGCGCAGCACAGAGGAGACACCCGCGCGAGTAGAACAATCAGCAGCACAGAATTGGAGAAGAGAAGAGGACAGGAGAACAAGCCGATTAAAAGGTAAGTTAAGGGGGATTTTTTTTATTATTTCAAGGGACGCTGACAAGTGAATAAAAGTCACCTGGTCCTGGAGCATCATGGACCTTATCTCCCTGCTACATACTTGTACTTGTATTACTAATGGGGCATTATATATTATTCTCTTTGGCCCATTATAAGTTGTTATCCCTTAACTAACATAGTGGTGTAATTATCAAAACAGGTCACAATTTGGGGTCATAGTGGTGTATATGTCAGGTACCGCAGGTCATTGTACCCTGATATACAATGCCTGGCTTAAATGATATTGCATCGAAACAATACAAAAAGTGATTATAGTATAATAACTAGAGAGGATTTTTTGAACAGGGCGATTGAAAGGCAAGTATAATGGGATTTGAAAAAAAAGTGATATATATATTATATATATATATATATATATATATATATATATATCACTTTTTTTTATCATATATATATATATATATATATATATATAGAAACAAAGTGTAAAGAGGAGGCGCACAATAGTGTAATATTGTTACAATACAAGTAACTTTTAGACCAGATTGGTCTGAAATAATCCCCTACTACCAATAGAATAGATCTATGGTCTTAATGTGATATATAGTACATAAACACCAACCACTCGTGTAGTGAATGTGCGTACCAGATAAATAATCTTTAAAGCTCATCAGATGAGGGGAACATCCTGGATGTAGCTGATCATATATCCTTCAGGATTTCCAACGAGCCAGTAGATATCAGGTGCAGGCTGATGCAGGAAATAATATAAATGTCCAGAAACAAGCAGGTACACAGCTAATGCAGGGAAGCAGGGGCATGAACAGATTCCAGGCAGCATGAACCAGAGGAGCAAGGCAGGAGGAAGAATCCACAGGTAACACAGGATATGACATCAGAATAGGACAACAATAACCAGCCCTATATATATATACATATATGTTAACTATGCTTTCTATGTTCTTTTTGGATGATCAGCTATCATTATTGTTAGTGTATCTTATGTGCGGCCCAAACCAACTCGTCGTCTGCCAATGTGGCCCAGGGAAGCTAAAAGGTTGGACACCCCTGCACTAAAGCATAACACACCGAATTAAAGATTCTATTACGTGACTGACACTTGTGGGAGCTGTTTGATGAGTTAGTTTTTCCATACAACTCTATACAGATTAGATTTAGAGAAATAGTTTGGAAGGAAAGGGAAATCTGAGTCCAAAGGAGCAATTTATTTGTGTATTTATTAGAGATGAGCGCACTCGGATTTCCTGAATCCGAGCCCACCCGAACGTTGCCGATCCGAGTCGGATCCGAGACAGATCCGGGTATTGGCGCCAAATGAAAACTTGAAACCGAGGTTCGGAGTCATAATCCCGCTGTCGGATCTCGCGATACTTGGAACCTATAAATTCCCCGCTAGTCGCCGCCATCTTCACTCGGGCATTGATCAGGGTGGAGGGAGGGTGTGTTAGGTGGTCCTCTGTCCTGGTAGATCTCGTGCTGTGCTGTTTAGTTCTGTGCTGTGCTGTGTTCTGCAGTATCAGTCCAGTGGTGCTGTGTGCTGTACTCTGTCAATTTTGAGTTCAGTGGTGCAGCTGGGTCCTGTGCTGTGTCCTGTTCAGTCCAGTGGTCCTGTGTCCTGTGCTCTGTGCTTCTAAGGGCATAGTTCTTATTTCCCCAATATTCCCAAGTGTTTAAAAAATTTAAAAAAAAAAAAAAACTAATTAATTTTTTTTTTAATTACAACAAAATTTGCAAAACCAATCCTGCAGTATAAGCCCATTGGTACTGCAATATTACCAAGTTCACTGATTCAGCAGTATAAGTCCAGTGGTACTGCTATTACAAAGTTCACTGATTCAGCAGTATAAGTCCAGTGGTACTGATATATTACAAAGTTCACTGATTCAGCAGTATAAGTCCAGTGGTACTGATATATTACAAAAGTTCACTGATTCAGCAGTATAAGTCCAGTGGTACTGCTATTACAAAATTCACAGATTCAGCAGTATAAGTCCAGTGGTACTGATATATTACAGCAGTATAAGGGAAGAGGTGACTCCATCCAGCATTTGCAGCACGCCCTCTGCATATGCTGGAAGGATCACCCACAGTCCAGTTACAGATTTGGCTAATGAAGG
Source organism: Mixophyes fleayi (assembly GCF_038048845.1). Taxonomy (NCBI): domain Eukaryota; kingdom Metazoa; phylum Chordata; class Amphibia; order Anura; family Limnodynastidae; genus Mixophyes; species Mixophyes fleayi. The sequence goes on from NC_134402.1 coordinate 294,244,499, forward strand.
TGTGAATGTTGTACACCGGGAGGAGGATATTGATGTAGCTGGCGCTGAGGAGGATGTTGATGATTATGATGCAGACAGATACCAAATTGCCTTTCTCAATTTCTATTTATATTCTAGATTATATAACGGCTGAATAGTTTTCTATTTTACTCCTAGTGGAGAGGGGATCTGATGCAGACAGATACCAAACTGCCTTTGTCCATTTCTTTGTATATTTGAATTTCTAGTTCTACAGTCTATGCAGGCTGCTTTATTTATATTCAACTACAAGTGTAGGGCGGGGGGGGCATAGATAGCCACCAAAGTAACGTGGTCCATTTAATTTCACTTTCTAGCTCCACAGTCTGTGCAGCCTGCTTTTTTTATCTTCAAAGTATTTACAAGCCTTGCAATCTAAATTAACTAGAGGTAGTGACGTGCTAGAACTCCAAAAGGCAGTTTGGAAGCCCCTGTACAAACTGGCTCTATTTTACCTGAGTTGTCCCCCCTCCAGTGTGTACTCGGAAAGAGTTTTTAGTGCAGCGGGGAACCTGGTCAGTGAGCGGCGAAGGAGGTTGCTTCCTCACAACGTTGAAAAAATGATGTTTATAAAAATGAATAATCAATTCCTCAATGAAGTACAGCACTGCCCTCCAGATAGTACAGAGGGACATGTGGCTGTGGAGTCCAGCGGGGACGAATTGATAATGTGTGAGGAGGAGGAAGTACACACTGTAGGGGGAGAGGAATCAGAGGTTGAGGATGAGGACGACATCTTTCCTCAGTAGAGCCTGTTTAGTTTGTACAGGGAGAGATGAATTGTTTTTTTGGTGTGGGGGCCCAAACAAACCAATCATTTCAGCCACAGTTGTTTGGTAGGCCCTGTCGCTGAAATGATTGGTTTGTTAAAGTGTGCATGTCCTATTTCAACAACATAAGGGTGGGTGGGAGGGCCCAAGGACAATTACATCTTGCAACTATTTTTTTGGCATTATGTGACCATTCAACAGTCGTTTGCCATGTTCAAAAAGTAAAAGAAAATGTCAACAAATTCAAAAAATTTAATCAAAAGTTAAATGCCCTGTCATTATTTAAAACAAGAGGGTTTGACGTGCTAGAATTAGTGTAGTGTTAATATGTTATAAACACCACACTTGGAACTTGGAGGAGGTATTGTGGCCCCGGTATCAAATTTAGTACCGGGGCCACCCCACTACGCAGTCCAGATACTTGTTTGTTGGAATTCTGACCAGTTCAGGGTGTAACTATTTATTATATTGTGGCCCCGGTATCAAATTTAGTACCGGGGCCACCCCACTACGCAGTCCAGATACTTGTTTGTTGGAATTCTGACCAGTTGAGGGTGTAACTATTTATTATATTGTGGCCCCGGTATCAAATTTAGTACCGGGGCCACCCCACTACGCAGTCCAGAATTTTTTTGAGGGGAATTCAGAGCCGTGGAGGTTTTTTTTATTAATTATATTGTGGTGACCACTTCTCTACGCAGTCCAGGTACATTTTTTGGTGCGAATCATACAAGTTCAGGGTTTTTAAATTATATTGTGGTGACCACTCCTCTACGCAGTCCAGATACATTTATTGGTGCGAATCATACAAGCTCAGGGTTTTTAATTTATATTGTGGTGATCACTCCTCTACGCAGTCCAGGTACATTATTCGGTCCGATTCAGACCAGTTGATGGTTTTCTTATTATATTGTGGTGACCACTCCTCTACGCACTCCAGATACATTTATTGGTGCGATTCATACAAGTTCAGGGTTTTTAATTTATATTGTGGTGAGTGACCACTCCTCTACGCAGTCCATGTACATTTTTTGGTGCGATTCATACCAGTTGATGGTTTTCTTATTATATTGTGGTGACCACTCCTCTACGCAGTCCAGATACATTTATTGGTGCAATTCATACAAGTTCAGGGTTTTTAATTTATATTGTGGTGAGTGACCACTCCTCTACGCAGTCCAGGTACATTTTTTTGGTGCGATTCATACCAGTTGATGGTTTTCTTATTATATATATTGTGGTGACCACTCCTCTACGCAGTCCAGGTACATTATTCGGTGCGATTCAGACCAGTTGATGGTTTTCTTATTATATTGTGGTGACCACTCCTCTACGCAGTCCAGATACATTTATTGGTGCGAATCAGACCAGTTGATGGTTTTCTTATTATATTGTGGTGACCCAATCCTCTACGCAGTCCAGGTACATTATTCGGTGCGATTCAGACCAGTTGATGGTTTTCTTATTATATTGTGGTGACCACTCCTCTACGCAGTCCAGATACATTTATTGGTGCGATTCATACAAGTTCAGGGTTTTTAATTTATATTGTGGTGAGTGACCACTCCTCTACGCAGTCCATGTACATTTTTTGGTGCGATTCATACCAGTTGATGGTTTTCTTATTATATTGTGGTGATCCACTCCTCTACGCAGTCCAGGTACATTATTCGGTGCGATTCAGACCAGTTGATGGTTTTCTTATTATATTGTGGTGACCACTCCTCTGCGCAGTCCAGATACATTTATTGGTGCAATTCATACAAGTTCAGGGTTTTTAATTTATATTGTGGTGAGTGACCACTTCTCTACGCAGTCCAGGTACATTTTTTTGGTGCGATTCATACCAGTTGATGGTTTTCTTATTATATATATTGTGGTGACCACTCCTTTACGCAGTCCAGATACATTTATTGGTGCGAATCATACAAGTTCAGGGTTTTTAAATTATATTGTGGTGACCACTCCTCTACGCAGTCCAGGTACATTATTCGGTGCGATTCAGACCAGTTGATGGTTTTCTTATTATATTGTGGTGACCACTCCTCTACGCAGTCCAGATACATTTATTGGTGCGAATCAGACCAGTTGATGGTTTTCTTATTATATTGTGGTGACCCACTCCTCTACGCAGTCCAGGTACATTATTCGGTGCGATTCAGACCAGTTGATGGTTTTCTTATTATATTGTGGTGACCACTCCTCTACGCAGTCCAGATATATTTATTGGTGCGATTCATACAAGTTCAGGGTTTTTAATTTATATTGTGGTGAGTGACCACTCCTCTACGCAGACCAGGTGCATTTTTTGGTGCGATTAAGACCAGTTGATGGTTTTCTTATTATATTGTGGTGACTCACTCCTCTACGCAGTCCAGGTACATTATTCGGTGCGATTCAGACCAGTTGATGGTTTTCTTATTATATTGTGGTGACCACTCCTCTACGCAGTCCAGATATATTTATTGGTGCGAATCATACAAGTTCAGGGTTTTTAAATTATATTGTGGTGACCACTCCTCTACGCAGTCCAGATACATTTATTGGTGCAATTCATACAAGTTCAGGGTTTTTAATTTATATTGTGGTGAGTGACCACTCCTCTACGCAGTCCAGGTACATTTTTTTGGTGCGATTCATACCAGTTGATGGTTTTCTTATTATATATATTGTGGTGACCACTCCTCTACGCAGTCCAGGTACATTATTCGGTGCGATTCAGACCAGTTGATGGTTTTCTTATTATATTGTGGTGACCACTCCTCTACGCAGTCCAGATACATTTATTGGTGCGAATCAGACCAGTTGATGGTTTTCTTATTATATTGTGGTGACCCAATCCTCTACGCAGTCCAGGTACATTATTCGGTGCGATTCAGACCAGTTGATGGTTTTCTTATTATATTGTGGTGACCACTCCTCTACGCAGTCCAGATACATTTATTGGTGCGATTCATACAAGTTCAGGGTTTTTAATTTATATTGTGGTGAGTGACCACTCCTCTACGCAGTCCATGTACATTTTTTGGTGCGATTCATACCAGTTGATGGTTTTCTTATTATATTGTGGTGATCCACTCCTCTACGCAGTCCAGGTACATTATTCGGTGCGATTCAGACCAGTTGATGGTTTTCTTATTATATTGTGGTGACCACTCCTCTGCGCAGTCCAGATACATTTATTGGTGCAATTCATACAAGTTCAGGGTTTTTAATTTATATTGTGGTGAGTGACCACTTCTCTACGCAGTCCAGGTACATTTTTTTGGTGCGATTCATACCAGTTGATGGTTTTCTTATTATATATATTGTGGTGACCACTCCTTTACGCAGTCCAGATACATTTATTGGTGCGAATCATACAAGTTCAGGGTTTTTAAATTATATTGTGGTGACCACTCCTCTACGCAGTCCAGGTACATTATTCGGTGCGATTCAGACCAGTTGATGGTTTTCTTATTATATTGTGGTGACCACTCCTCTACGCAGTCCAGATACATTTATTGGTGCGAATCAGACCAGTTGATGGTTTTCTTATTATATTGTGGTGACCCACTCCTCTACGCAGTCCAGGTACATTATTCGGTGCGATTCAGACCAGTTGATGGTTTTCTTATTATATTGTGGTGACCACTCCTCTACGCAGTCCAGATACATTTATTGGTGCGATTCATACAAGTTCAGGGTTTTTAATTTATATTGTGGTGAGTGACCACTCCTCTACGCAGACCAGGTGCATTTTTTGGTGCGATTAAGACCAGTTGATGGTTTTCTTATTATATTGTGGTGACTCACTCCTCTACGCAGTCCAGGTACATTATTCGGTGCGATTCAGACCAGTTGATGGTTTTCTTATTATATTGTGGTGACCACTCCTCTACGCAGTCCAGATATATTTATTGGTGCGAATCATACAAGTTCAGGGTTTTTAAATTATATTGTGGTGACCACTCCTCTACGCAGTCCAGGTATATTATTCGGTGCGATTCAGACCAGTTGATGGTTTTCTTATTATATTGTGGTGACCCACTCCTCTACGCAGTCCAGGTACATTATTCGGTGCGATTCAGACCAGTTGATGGTTTTCTTATTATATTGTGGTGACCACTCCTCTATGCAGTCCAGATACATTTATTGGTGCGATTCATACAAGTTCAGGGTTTTTAATTTATATTGTGGTGAGTGACCACTCCTCTACGCAGTCCAGGTACATTTTTTGGTGCGATTAAGACCAGTTGATGGTTTTATTATATTGTGGTGACCCACTCCTCTACGCAGTCCAGGTACATTATTCGGTGCGATTCAGACCAGTTGATGGTTTTCTTATTATATTGTGGTGACCACTCCTCTACGCAGTCCAGATACATTTATTGGTGCGAATCATACAAGTTCAGGGTTTTTAAATTATATTGTGGTGACCACTCCTCTACGCAGTCCAGGTACAGTTTTTGGTGCGATTAAGACCAGTTGATGGTTTTCTTATTATATTGTGGTGACCCACTCCTCTACGCAGTCCAGGTACATTATTCGGTGCGATTCAGACCAGTTGATGGTTTTCTTATTATATTGTGGTGACCACTTCTCTACGCAGTCCAGATACATTTATTGGTGCGATTCATACAAGTTCAGGGTTTTTAATTTATATTGTGGTGAGTGACCACTCCTCTATGCAGACCAGGTGCATTTTTTGGTGCGATTAAGACCAGTTGATGGTTTTCTTATTATATTGTGGTGACTCACTCCTCTACGCAGTCCAGGTACATTATTCGGTGCGATTCAGACCAGTTGATGGTTTTCTTATTATATTGTGGTGACCACTCCTCTACGCAGTCCAGATACATTTATTGGTGCGATTCATACAAGTTCAGGGTTTTTAAATTATATTGTGGTGACCACTCCTCTACGCAGTCCAGGTACATTATTCGGTGCGATTCAGACCAGTTGATGGTTTTCTTATTATATTGTGGTGACCACTCCTCTACGCAGTCCAGATACATTTATTGGTGCGAATCAGACCAGTTGATGGTTTTCTTATTATATTGTGGTGACCCACTCCTCTACGCAGTCCAGGTACATTATTCGGTGCGATTCAGACCAGTTGATGGTTTTCTTATTATATTGTGGTGACCACTCCTCTACGCAGTCCAGATACATTTATTGGTGCGATTCATACAAGTTCAGGGTTTTTAATTTATATTGTGGTGAGTGACCACTCCTCTACGCAGACCAGGTGCATTTTTTGGTGCGATTAAGACCAGTTGATGGTTTTCTTATTATATTGTGGTGACTCACTCCTCTACGCAGTCCAGGTACATTATTCGGTGCGATTCAGACCAGTTGATGGTTTTCTTATTATATTGTGGTGACCACTCCTCTACGCAGTCCAGATATATTTATTGGTGCGAATCATACAAGTTCAGGGTTTTTAAATTATATTGTGGTGACCACTCCTCTACGCAGTCCAGGTATATTATTCGGTGCGATTCAGACCAGTTGATGGTTTTCTTATTATATTGTGGTGACCCACTCCTCTACGCAGTCCAGGTACATTATTCGGTGCGATTCAGACCAGTTGATGGTTTTCTTATTATATTGTGGTGACCACTCCTCTACGCAGTCCAGATATATTTATTGGTGCGAATCATACAAGTTCAGGGTTTTTAAATTATATTGTGGTGACCACTCCTCTACGCAGTCCAGGTATATTATTCGGTGCGATTCAGACCAGTTGATGGTTTTCTTATTATATTGTGGTGACCCACTCCTCTACGCAGTCCAGGTACATTATTCGGTGCGATTCAGACCAGTTGATGGTTTTCTTATTATATTGTGGTGACCACTCCTCTACGCAGTCCAGATACATTTATTGGTGCGATTCATACAAGTTCAGGGTTTTTAATTTATATTGTGGTGAGTGACCACTCCTCTACGCAGACCAGGTGCATTTTTTGGTGCGATTAAGACCAGTTGATGGTTTTCTTATTATATTGTGGTGACTCACTCCTCTACGCAGTCCAGGTACATTATTCGGTGCGATTCAGACCAGTTGATGGTTTTCTTATTATATTGTGGTGACCACTCCTCTACGCAGTCCAGATATATTTATTGGTGCGAATCATACAAGTTCAGGGTTTTTAAATTATATTGTGGTGACCACTCCTCTACGCAGTCCAGGTATATTATTCGGTGCGATTCAGACCAGTTGATGGTTTTCTTATTATATTGTGGTGACCCACTCCTCTACGCAGTCCAGGTACATTATTCGGTGCGATTCAGACCAGTTGATGGTTTTCTTATTATATTGTGGTGACCACTCCTCTATGCAGTCCAGATACATTTATTGGTGCGATTCATACAAGTTCAGGGTTTTTAATTTATATTGTGGTGAGTGACCACTCCTCTACGCAGTCCAGGTACATTTTTTGGTGCGATTAAGACCAGTTGATGGTTTTATTATATTGTGGTGACCCACTCCTCTACGCAGTCCAGGTACATTATTCGGTGCGATTCAGACCAGTTGATGGTTTTCTTATTATATTGTGGTGACCACTCCTCTACGCAGTCCAGATACATTTATTGGTGCGAATCATACAAGTTCAGGGTTTTTAAATTATATTGTGGTGACCACTCCTCTACGCAGTCCAGGTACAGTTTTTGGTGCGATTAAGACCAGTTGATGGTTTTCTTATTATATTGTGGTGACCCACTCCTCTACGCAGTCCAGGTACATTATTCGGTGCGATTCAGACCAGTTGATGGTTTTCTTATTATATTGTGGTGACCACTTCTCTACGCAGTCCAGATACATTTATTGGTGCGATTCATACAAGTTCAGGGTTTTTAATTTATATTGTGGTGAGTGACCACTCCTCTATGCAGACCAGGTGCATTTTTTGGTGCGATTAAGACCAGTTGATGGTTTTCTTATTATATTGTGGTGACTCACTCCTCTACGCAGTCCAGGTACATTATTCGGTGCGATTCAGACCAGTTGATGGTTTTCTTATTATATTGTGGTGACCACTCCTCTACGCAGTCCAGATACATTTATTGGTGCGATTCATACAAGTTCAGGGTTTTTAATTTATATTGTGGTGAGTGACCACTCCTCTACGCAGACCAGGTGCATTTTTTGGTGCGATTAAGACCAGTTGATGGTTTTCTTATTATATTGTGGTGACTTACTCCTCTACGCAGTCCAGGTACATTATTCGGTGCGATTCAGACCAGTTGATGGTTTTCTTATTATATTGTGGTGACCACTCCTCTACGCAGTCCAGATACATTTATTGGTGCGAATCATACAAGTTCAGGGTTTTTAAATTATATTGTGGTGACCACTCCTCTACGCAGTCCAGGTACATTATTCGGTGCGATTTAGACCAGTTGATTGTTTTCTTATTATATTGTGGTGACCCACTCCTCTACGCAGTCCAGGTACATTATTCGGTGCGATTCAGACCAGTTGATGGTTTTCTTATTATATTGTGGTGACCACTCCTCTACGCAGTCCAGATACATTTATTGGTGCGATTCATACAAGTTCAGGGTTTTTAATTTATATTGTGGTGAGTGACCACTCCTCTACGCAGTCCAGGTACATTTTTTGGTGCGATTAAGACCAGTTGATGGTTTTATTATATTGTGGTGACCCACTCCTCTACGCAGTCCAGGTACATTATTCGGTGCGATTCAGACCAGTTGATGGTTTTCTTATTATATTGTGGTGACCACTCCTCTACGCAGTCCAGATACATTTATTTGTGCGAATCATACAAGTTCAGGGTTTTTAAATTATATTGTGGTGACCACTCCTCTACGCAGTCCAGGTACATTATTCGGTGCGATTCAGACCAGTTGATGGTTTTCTTATTATATTGTGGTGACCACTCCTCTACGCAGTCCAGATACATTTATTGGTGCGAATCAGACCAGTTGATGGTTTTCTTATTGTATTGTGGTAACCCACTCCTCTACGCAGTCCAGGTACATTATTCGGTGCGATTCAGACCAGTTGATGGTTTTCTTATTATATTGTGGTGACCACTCCTCTACGCAGTCCAGATACATTTATTGGTGCGAATCAGACCAGTTGATGGTTTTCTTATTGTATTGTGGTAACCCACTCCTCTACGCAGTCCAGGTACATTATTCGGTGCGATTCAGACCAGTTGATGGTTTTCTTATTATATTGTGGTGACCACTCCTCTACGCAGTCCAGATACATTTATTGGTGCGATTCATACAAGTTCAGGGTTTTTCATTTATATTGTGGTGAGTGACCACTCCTCTACGCAGTCCAGGTGCATTTTTTGGTGCGATTCAGACCAGTTGATGGTTTTCTTATTATATTGTGGTGACCACTCCTCTACGCAGTCCAGATACATTTATTGGTGCGAATCATGCAAGTTCAGGGTTTTTAAATTATATTGTGGTGACCACTCCTCTACGCAGTCCAGGTACATTATTCGGTGCGATTAAGACCAGTTGATGGTTTTCTTATTATATTGTGGTGACCCACTCCTCTACGCAGTCCAGGTATATTATTTGGTGCGATTCAGACCAGTTGATGGTTTTCTTATTATATTGTGGTGACCACTCCTCTACGCAGTCCAGATACATTTATTGGTGCGATTCATACAAGTTCAGGGTTTTTAATTTATATTGTGGTGAGTGACCACTCCTCTACGCAGTCCAGGTACATTATTTGGTGCGATTCAGACCAGTTGATGGTTTTCTTATTATATTGTGGTGACCACTCCTCTACGCAGTCCAGATACATTTATTGGTGCGAATCATACAAGTTCAGGGGTTTTAAATTATATTGTGGTGACCACTCCTCTACGCAGTCCAGGTACATTATTCGGTGCGATTCAGACCAGTTGATGGTTTTCTTATTATATTGTGGTGACCACTCCTCTCCGCAGTCCAGATACATTTATTGGTGCGAATCAGACCAGTTGATGGTTTTCTTATTATATATATTGTGGTGACCACTCCTCTACGCAGTCCAGATACATTTATTGGTGCGAATCATACAAGTTCAGGGGTTTTAAATTATATTGTGGTGACCACTCCTCTACGCAGTCCAGGTACAGTTTTTGGTGCGATTAAGACCAGTTGATGGTTTTCTTATTATATTGTGGGGACCACTCCACTACGCAGTCCAGAAAGATACCTCGTTGCAACGTTTTGGACTAATAACTATATTGTGAGGTGTTCAGAATACACTGTAAATTAGTGGAAATGCTTGTTATTGAATGTTATTGAGGTTAATAATAGCGTAGGAGTGAAAATAAGCCCAAAAACTTGATTTTTGAAGTTTTTATGCTTTTTTCAAAAAAAATCAGAATCCAAAATCTTAAATCCAGAACCAAAACCTTTCGGCAGGTGTTTTGCGAAACAAATCCGAACCCAAAACATCACGAAAATACAAAACACAAAACACAAGACACCAAAAGTCGCCGGTGCACATCCCTAGTATTTATTTATAGTATCACAAACCCACCAAATGAATGCAGAGCATTCTAACAATAGTTATGCACCTATATCAATTTTAACAAACACAAATTAATTTAAATCTTTCAAGTTAACCAACTAATTTAATTACACGTCTAAATATTACTGCAAGCTATCAAAATGAATTTACATAAGCAAATATTAATCTAAAACTCTCTTATGTAATCTAAACACCAAACATTAAAGCATTAAGAACCTGGCAAATCAATTAGAATTTACCTTGCCTCCTTTTTTTTTGAAAAAAAAATATGTTTTTTGAATATCAATACAAATCATACAACGGGTGACAAGTTTATGGCATTATGGTAGAACAGGCACAATACTCAATATTATTATAGGCTTACATACTTTCCAACAGTCCCGTTGGTTTTAATGTTGGAAGATATGTACATGAACAGGTTTTTTTTTTTTGTTTTTTTTTAAATTGAAGCACGAGGTGCATGACCCAAACCACCCAGTGCAATGCTAAAACTGTGCTGGGGGCTTGGCATTTTGGACCCTTTCCAAAAGGAAAAGGACCCCGTGCCTCCCATTCCCCAGAAGCCAAAAGGCCCCAGAGAGGGAAAATAAGAGATCTTCAGGCTCTCCTTCGCTGTAGCTAGAGAGAGCCCCTTTATATCCCTGACCTCCGGAGCCACAGGGCTCCTTAAGAGACAAGGGTTTTCAGGACCACCTCTGCTGCATGGCTCGGGCGGTCCCCTTTACCCTGAGGTTGGCCAATGCTTCCCCCAGGGTACTGGTTCTTCAGCTCCTCCCGGTGGATGGAGCCTCAGATAACTTGGGGAGAGGGTCACCCAAAAGGGTCTATATCCAAACCCCTTAAAAAACGTGGAGCACATACAAAAAATCAAACAAAACATGAAAAAATTGGTAAGTGTTAGTGTCAATAAATAAATAAATGGTGCCATAAGGCCCCAGCCTTTCATCTGAAAATATAAAAATTATCCTTGCACCCGGTCAAAAGGCTAGGGCAAAGGAAAGTGTTGCTGCTCAAAAATCAAAATGTATCAGTGCTATGTGCCTTACTCTGGGCACAGGTGGTAGCTGCACCATGTGCGTTTTTAGGCACCCCGGCGGGGGCAACAATGGGGGCACATAACACCTCGGGCTTCAAGTAGCCATCCTAAAGGCCAGGGGACAAGCTGACGACCTATCACAGGTGTTGCACGTACCTGCTTCTGGTGCGCATTGTACAGAATGGGAGTATTTTATACCTCTCAACATTTATTATTTAATATTTAGGTTAGAGAGCTCTATGGACAAGAAGGAGGCGTGATCACAATGGCCGAAAACATGCCACTTCACATTGAATGCATGCCTAAATTGGGAAAGTTGGCAGGTATGGTTTTTAAGTGAGGATAGGGGGTATGTAGTGGGCTAGCGATTTAGAAGCTGTGAACTGTGTCCCGATTCTATGGTTGATAAATGTCAGAGATATTGGCTTTTAGAACTTTTGGTTCCTGTTATGCTCTGAACTCCTTGTACCAATAGATAATAGTTCAAGGGGACACCAGAAACAAGTCATTCTGTCTGTGCTGCCTGTTTGACACTTGTGGCCTTTCAGGCATCACAAACTGGTTATTGCTGTCTGCAAGTACGAAGGAATGGGCTGCCCAGTTTTTCAGAGCTCTCAGAGGTTGGGCCCTGGTCCTGGAGTTCAATATTTGTAGTCGACAAAAAGAGAAGTGACACATGGGAGCCTTCTTTGAGATTTGTTTTATTCATTGTGGGTCATTTTTATAAAGTTGTAAATGCTGTTGGTAGATGTGATTGAATGACTGATCAAACAAACCCAAACTGCATATATAAACAAATAATTGAAAACACTTATGGATATTATATTATTTTACCCATTCATAATATGAGGTATTTCATACCTTTTGACCAGATCACATTTCACACTTTTGTTATGAGTTGGATAACCTGAGAATATTTTTTTTAACAGCTTTGGTTACCCATTTTAGTTTGCTTTGGGTTTTTTTCTTGACAGTCTGGAATGTAAGCTCACACGGGCAGGGTCCTCTCTACTGATGCCCCTACCCTGCCAGAGACAGAGTAAAGGGATCTCTTCATATCATTCCCCTGTCGGCTGCACGCTCCTCCTCTTCTCAGTAAACAGGGAACTTATGGCAATACAGATGGACCAGCACCTAATGCCAGGATAGCAAGCACTTTGATATCATCAGAGTATCCCTCCTGAAATGCCCACGGATCACATATATTACCCCTCACACTAAGATCATCTGTTGGGTGCTGCTGTATTATTGGTACCATTCTACTTACTGAACACTGATCTCCTCAGCTCTACTCCTGAAATTCATCAGCCTCTTACCTCTCTTTGCTTGTGACTGGGAGCAGGATCGCAAAGAAACCCAGCCTCTTACTGTGGGCTCCTCTGTGTGTGCCTGTATGAACTTCTTTGCACTGTCACTTTTCAGAAGAGTAATCCCTGCTTCTCCAAAAGGTTAAATTGCTCTAAAATCTCAGTGTGAAGAGATATGAATAGAAGTATTAGAGGAAACTTGAGCACCCGGAGGAAACCCACTCAAACAAGTGTAGAACATACAAGCCACAATGCTGCCCCCATAATAATGAATTGATAAATGAGCGTTCCCGGGTTCTGCTGTGTTTTAGGCCAAAAAAGATATTAGGACATTATCCTGCATCCTGCCCACATCCTAGTGGAGTCTGGGGATTTGGCCTTTATGTATGTGATTTGCGACACACACACACCCTTCCATACTCGCATATCTAAAAAAAAAGTCTGCAAGTATTCAAACAAGATATCATCAAATTTAGTATACAAATCAAAAACACTTAGGCAAAATAACAATGCAGTAGCATATTGATAAACAGAAGTGAATGTCACAGAAAACTTGAGCTATCCGATTGCTTGAGACACACTCCTGCTCCATGTATACCTCACACCGCTTTTGTAGTATGGTCAAGGAAGAAAGCCCACATTATTGAATTAGGTCATGGGAGAAACCCTGTTTTTTCTTTTTGCTAACTACAGTACATAGTGCACTAAGTAGTAAAGCAATAAAATTACATCAGTCGAGGTAACTAGTCTGCTTTAAATTTGTGCTTTAAACTAGTAACTAGTCTGCTTTAAAGTCATGCTAACCCTGTATGAAAGGATCGTTCTATCTTGGGATTATTATATCTGCATGTGATGATGTGCTGCCTCCCTCTTGTGGAGAAAGCACAGTAGCTACATTCTGACGGTACTCATACATTCATTCTGTCAAATACCTCGTTCTATAAGTGGCTGAGAAATACTTAGTCAGTGTTCTGTCTATAGCGGCCATTTTTCCCCCTCTAATAAAGCTGTTAACATTTTCTAACCTCCACCTAGATGCATACCTGGATGACCACACACTAATATTTTGCCTGCCAATTTGGTCATTTTTGAGCCTGTCCACTGATCTCATTTTAAGAAAGATGCAAGTAGGGCATTTGCCATAGCTCCTCCCCTGACCATCATTGCTAATTAGTAGTGGAGCATAAATAGGATAAACCAGAAATGAGCTTGTATCCAAATAGTTGCCTGAGTTGATGCTAAGATAAATTTGTACCAGTGGAAAGGTAAATGAAAATGTTTTTTCCCCCCTCTTGAGAATTAAGTTACTGATACACTCTTGAGATATGGTTCAACTTACCATTTGTAAAAGATCATTGGGGCTCATTATTAAAATCCTGAGCCCACTAATGTCTAAACTTGGCACTAATGTATAAATCTGGCCCAGTGGCCATTGAATAATGTCATCTGCCTAGTTTGACATTAATGTGCATGGACAAATTAGGTACAGTTCCAGCCATATGGCAATTTTGCATGTACACTGCATAGATGTATATGGACCTATATAGCTCTAAGATTGTCACTTAAAAGTTCAATTTTCAAAGTCAATTCTTTTTGCCACCTCTGTGATAATATAGCCATCTCTACCTCTCTCCGTATACGGTGTAGCACTCCAGTGAGAAGTCCTTTTGGCCCATAGAAGTAGAGGGTCCACCTTCAGCTGGTAAGCACGCTTGGCTAGATTGAATCCTTTTTCCTCTTTCAGTTATTATGCCAGAAAGATGGCAGCTCATAATAACAACTGCACCCTGAACCAATATAAAACACCCCTTTATCAGTATAAATAGTTACCTTATATATGGAGTTATAAAATATTAAGTGCTTTTATTTTTTGCTTATTACTTTATGGGGGATCTTTTTGACCATTACCCCCATGAAAACTATGCATGAAATATTCACTATGCATGAAGAGATTCCAGCAATAACCAGCACATTATAAAACCCTGTTTTCATTAACACCACAGCAGTAACTCACCTTTTTCTTGCCAGAATGGTGATGTATTGGAGCAGAATTAGATCAGCCCCCTCTCACAATAGCTAGCGCTACCTGCACCACTTTGCATACACTTATGTGATGCAGCTGGAGCCAATATAAATGATAAAGCAAAACACACAATTACAATGCAACAATTCCATGAGAGTAGTCAACAGCAGGTACTATCAGTGTAGAGAACTGACCATAATGCAGGCCCCTAGATCACAGTTTAGATCAGATTTAGTGGAGTTGCTTGTATTGTCCAAGGGGATCTGTTAATACGACAGTCCTGGAAGGTACTCAGGGTGAACATGTGGTGCTTCTCCAGCGTAGCTCTTGAGTTTCATTCTATCAAAATGAATGTAACACTGCTTTCTATAGTCTTGGTATAGTGATTAAATTCTGTACAAAGTTCCTCTGTCCCTGCCCATTATAAAGGCGATATCTTTCACATTTGGAACCAAGAGGAGAAGTGTATGAAATGACAATATTGATTGTAAAGCGTTACGGAATCTGCTGGCGCTGTATAAATAAATATTGATGATGATGATTGTTGGCATAGGTTGGAGCCGCTGAAAATCCCACAACACAACCCTGTTCTTGTTGAGCATAAAATAGCTCTTAGTACTGTTTCAAGTAAAGTAAAGAGAAATATATTATGTGTATTGGAATAAGAGATTATTTCCAAAATGTTTATGACCACAATTGAACCCCTACGTGTGAAGGTTAGATGTGCAAACGATGGTCTGTCAATAGAACATAAAAAAAGGTTATGTCAGATGATATCTTGGATAGCTTGTTCAAAAAATCTGTTGTGTTCTTCAGACATGTGTCAGTATTCCCAATATAAAAACCACTGAGAAAATGCAAGTGGAACAGTGTTTTTTATTTAACTTGGATTACACAGGTAAATGATGCAATAAACGGTAAGGCATGAAAAGTCAGCAGAGTATGGCTGTTATAGCAGGAGATGACACACAGGATGCAATAGTCTGCGGACTGATACACGGGAGATACTGGAGAAAAAATGTGATAAGCTTGCAAGCAGGGTTCTCTTACCTCTCTGTCTGTATGTATTACCCAGTATTGTTTTATTTATGTTTGTTCCCAATTGTAAACGGAATTTGCTGGCGCTATATAAATAAATGATGATGGTCTCCGAGGCGTTACCACTGGACAGTGGAGATGACACACAGGATGCAATAGTCTGCGGACCGATACACAGGAGAGACTGGAAAGAGAATGCAATGGTCTGTGTGGCGTTACTACCAGTCAGTGTAGATGACACACAGGATGCAATAGTCTGCGAACCGATACACCGGATACTAGAAACAGGATGCGAACTGCGAGTGCTGTCATAACAAAGCCGGGTCAGGGGTCACAGGAAGAGATGCCAAAATGGAGGGACAAGCAGAGGTCAAAACCAGGAAGTCATACAAGGATAACTCACAGGAGAACCAGCAGAAGTCAAGGCAACAGATGAACTGGCAAAGACTGCTAGGACAGGCAGGTTTATATAGGGCAGGGACAGGTGCTAAGCATCCTGGAATAATGAGCCTAGCTCTGGCAGGTTGGAGAAATGTCCAACAAGTACCACAGTGGTCCCTGTGGTGGAACAGTGGAACTGCAAGCTGGATACCTAGAAAGGCAAAAATCCAACATAGCTCTTGGCAAACAGGAGCTGCAGGAGGCAGATCGTGACAACATGTTCCGTAGGTACTGCTCTAGATACATAGGTAAATGCTGCAAAAGAGTACCTGTGCAGGAATCAATTAGTCTGAGGATCACTGTAGACATTAATAATGTCTTCAATAGGCCTCGTTTATCAAGTGTAAAATGGCCAAGGCACAGCACGAAATCCTTTTTTACTTGTGCAGTTGCGACGAGATTTAGACATTTTAAACGATTTGTTTTGACACAATGGGACCTAGCTTGTTTTCGCTTCCTTTCTTATCAAGGTCACAGTTGGCGGACGCAAACTTAACAAAATACTTGTACTAAATGTTTATCAATGTAGAACAACACAATTAGTAAAAATTAAATGAAAATTCATTATAGGCCTTGTATTGCGTAAATCCATATTTTTTTTTAAAAAATAAAAATCCAAGTACTTATCTCGGAACACTTAGCGAGTAGGTAGATATTAGCAACAAGATTATTTACTTTATATATTGTCCTAAATAAATTCAGATATATCCTAAGTAGCCAGCGTATTTACTATCGCCCTGCATTATTTAAAGGCTTCAGTGGGTTGTAACACTAACACCCTGATTTCCACATGCATGAGAGTGAGGAGTATGGCTGCTACTTACTAGAGCTGTGTCAGTAACCACCAACAGACAGCTGTGAACAAGAATATTCAATATTGAGTCCAACTCAGATTGCACTGTGAGTATAAGAAGGTGAGCGGTACATAATTTTCTGAAAAAAACCCAAAACTTTTCTACATCCCATAGATTGTAAGCTTGCGAGCAGGGCCTTCTCACTTCTTTTTCGGTTTTACCCATTATGTTTATTAGTTTACTGTGTTTGTCCCCAATTGTAAAGCGCTACGGAATATGTTGGCATTACATAAATAAATGATGATGATGATACATCCAGGACTTTCCGTATTTGGAGCTCACCATTATATCCCTCCACTGCGGTTGTGGAAGAGGCCACAAGCTATACCTTGCATTAATTTGATAGAGGTCTTGCAACATTTCAAAAGTGAATTAAGGCAGGACATGGGTAATGCTTTGGCTGAATGCAAAACTAGCTTTATAGCTTTGACAAGTAAGAAGACGGCATTTGAGGAAGCAGAAACGTGCTGCATATAATATTTAATTTGTAAACTGATGTGCAAACATTACAAGCACAGCTTACAGCTTTATAAGACTGTCATGACTATCTCAAGAACCATCATAGACAAAATAATATTAGAATTTATTTTATACCTGAAAACGTACCTATTGTAGCTTACTTTTTCAAGACTCTAATACCATGATTTGGTAATGGCTAGAGCACATAAGGCCTTGTGACCTAGGCTAGACTCAACTAAAAAGGTGAGAATCTTGAAGCTCTACAATTATTTGCACATTTTGATATTATGGGTTGTTTTTTTTTAGCATTTACTTTGGCTTATTACAGTAAAACTTCTTTAGTAGAATCTTATATACTTCGTTGGTTAGTTGGGGAACCATATTCCCTGGTCTCACAAATGATCCTATTATTTTGGAAGTTGTCTTGTCAGGTGATTTTTGGAGTACTAATTGGCTATTTTTACTTGAGGTTCTAGTTTTCTGTTTTGTTTTTTCTTAATGGAGGCATTTCTATTTTTTTTTGTAATGATTATAAGATGCTAAATAGTTTATGCTTGCTATCTTTGTTTTCCCTTTATTTGCATGTAGTTTTTCTTTTATCTTCTCCATCAGCACCAATATCAGCATCCATAAAGCACCAATACCTCCATATGGTATACTGTTGATTAACTCTCCTCTGTCACATATGTGCCAATCCTGATAGCCTCTTTAGATTTGTTTTCAATTATTGAACGGCCTTTTATTTTTGTTTTTTTCAGTACAGTATTGAAAATCTTAAGCCACGCCATGCGAGTCTCACAGTCTGCAGCTGCTAGATGCGTCATAACCATGCCTAGCTATAACATACTCTAGAAGTTAAACTGAGTTTCATATAATGCTCATAGTTTAAACAGTCCATTGAACCAGAAGGTTGCTTTTCCGGCATACCATGCACACCACTCCAGTGTCTTGCTTATAGAGGTGACTCACTTGATAAAAACATAATTTACTAACCATAATTCTGAAACTTACACTTACACTGGCATTAAGTGTAATTTGTATTGTGATGATAAAAATTACTTATCACTGTGATTTAACAATATTTTATTGTCATGGCAGCTTTGTGGTACTCAGAAAGCTATCCAGAGAGATAAGATTTACTTATTGCTCTGAAGTCCCCCCGTTCTGCCACACACATCAAAAATCAATAACAGCTGGCTTATACATAGAAATATAGCAGTACATATAATATATATCATATCTAACTTTTTCCACCACAAAACAATATTAATAATTATAACAAAACCGGCATAGTTTTGGCATTTGATAAATAGGCTCCTTCATGCAAAACATACTTAACAATTATCGGCTGTAATATCCCCCAGAATGTATAGGTTGAAGTGAAAGAAGCCATATCGATGGTGAAAATAGGTCTTCTAGCTCTTTTCTAAATTGGCCCCTATGTCTCAAAACATTATCCACATGTTTATTTTTACCATTTTCAATATGTGTGAAAATCAACTAGACCCCTCAGAGAGATTCAGAGAATATAGATATAACATCTGGAATAGAATAAGAATGCATAGTACATCCAGACACTACGTCCTGGTGCACGAAAGTAAACCTGAATGTAATGGGAGTAAAATTAATTAAAACCATAAAGTGAGGATGAGACAGATTTGGTTCATTGTGCTGTAAATATGCTCTCTGAATGTTTAGACTTAAGTCCCTACATCCTGAGGGCCTCAATGAATCATAGGAGTTTAGTGGATTTGCTTACCAGGGGAACTTTGGACCTTGGTTCCCTGGGTACAAAGGATTTAGAATGGAGATTGTGGAGTGGAGCCCATTTTTGTTCCTGTCGTGTGCGAGTGGATAGATCTCTACTCAAGACTCCAATAATCCTTACAGTGGGCACAATAGGATCCAGAGGTAGTGGACCAGTTTGATAAGGCATAAAACTTCTAGACAGGGCATCTGCCTTCACATTTTTGATTCTGGGTAGATACATAATTATGAATTAAAAGCTGGAGAAAAAAAGTGTCCAACGAGCCTGTCTGGAAATGAGCCTCTTTGCGGACTCTATATAAACAAGGTTCTTATGATCGGTAAAATTGTGACAACATGTTTGGCTCCTTCCAACCAATGACGCCACTCCTCTAAAGCCCATTTAATTGCCAGCAGCTCTCGATTCCCCATGACATAATAACTTTTGGGAAAAGAAAGCACAAGGGTGTGATCTGTAGAATTTTGTTGAGAAAGGACTGCACCACCCCTGATACATGAACTTTAACAAAGAAAACTTCAATAGATCTGGATTGATGAGGAGTGGACCGATACAGAATGCTTCTTTTAATTTGATAAAAGCGCTGGCAGATTCTGGAGGCCAGCTGTTTGGTTCTGCCATCTGCTTGGTTAGAGTAGTCAATGGAGCTACAATTGAGGAGAATACTTGTATAAATTTGCAATAATAGTTTGCAAACCCAAGCAATCGCTGTAAGGCTTTTATGTACCCATTCTTGGATGGCTTTCATTTAGATTGGTCCATGCAGAACCCACCAGCCGAGATAATATAGCCTAAAAAGGATAGCTCAGGAACCTCAAACTCACATCTCTCTAACTTGGTGAACACATAATTCTCAAAGCTTCTGGAATAACTGACACACATGAGAATGATGCATGCAAATAGAGCTAGAGTAAATCAGAATGTCATCTTGGTAAGCAATAGGGAACTTGTTCTAGAGGTCCCTTAGGACATTATTAATAAGGTCCTGAAAAACTGCAGGGGTGTTACGGGCCCCAAAAGGAATTACAAAGTATTCATAATGCCCGTATGCGTGCTAAATGTCGTTTTACATTCGCCTCCTCCTATACATCCCTCGAGATCAATTTTGCAGTATATAACTGCTTGCTTTAACTGATTAAATAACTCCAGGATTAAAGGCAATGGGTACTAGTTTTTCACTGTTATCTGATTAAGGCCTCGGTAATGAATGAAGTTTAATAATTAGATGAAGGTGGTAATCAATAATTTTGGTAAACTACAATCAGTTACGATGCGATTGATATGCAACATAATTATTATCGTAGCAACATTTAAATAAGTTTAACGTATTTCCATCTTTTAATATAAAATATAAAGTGGTGAAGAGGCTAATTATTGTTTCCAACATATAGTTGGATATTATCCTAGAAATACCTAGGGACGCCTCCCTACCGTTTCCTAGGTGCGAACATTTTCCGACTTCTGCAGACAAGTGGTTGCAAATGATTCTTGAGGCTACTGTACAGGCAAAGGCCCTGCAGGCATCGTCGGGTTTTCTCCTCTGAAGTGAGCTTTAACCGGTCTGTTTGCATGGGCTCAGGTTCATCAGTGGAAGAGGAGGCTGAATCCCTGTGCTTACTAGGAGTGGACTGCTTGCTCTCCTGGGCTCGTTCCTGTAACCACTGATCTACCTGAATGGCGAGTCTCATAGAGGCGTCCAGGATGCTTGGTATGGGATACTGGACTAACGCATCTTTTAGTCTTTTATAAAGTCCATCCTGAATCACAGGACACATTTAGCAATCTTTAAGAGGAAGATGTAAAGTATTAATGAAAAGTTGAATTCAATCAACTGCAAGACAGGACAGGGGATGGGGGTTTGGTGTGGTTTCTGACTCAATAAAAAAGCACTATCAGTAGCCCAAAAAATAATATACTGTTAATTGGGGGGGGAGAACTCACAATTTAAAGAGCACTACCAGTAACCAAAAAATATATATACTGTTAATGGGGAGAGGGTCTGACATAAAGGAGCACTACCAGTAAACATAACACACTATACTGTAAATGGGGGGGACCTGACATAAAGAAGCAATACCAGTAGATATAACACACTATATACCGTTAGTGGGGGGTGGGGTTCTGACATAATAAAAAAAACTAACGCAGCCAGTGCACAAATAATAATTAAAAAAACCTTACTAGAAACATTATATATACTGTTATTGGGGTGGGGGTGGGGGGTTGACATAAGCCAGCTAATGAACACAAAGAACGCCCTACTAGAAAACATTATATATACTAGTACTGCAATGGGGGTTGTCTGCCATAAGCCAAAGCCCAAATCTAAAAGAAATGAAAGTCCTATTCCTAAATACTATATATATTATTATTATTAGCGGTGGGGGGTTCTTGCAGGGCCTGATTATCCAACAGGTTGACTAGGCTGCGGCCTAGGGTGAAAAATTGTGACAGAGGGGTATAAACTGAAATTCACTTTAAAATATAAGGAGATATTTGTTCTCCAAAATAAAAAGAAAACATGAAAGAAATATGGAGGTTTTAATATTGAAGTATTCACATAGTAAAGGTTGGAGACAATAAATCATCTTTAGGCAGGCACTTGAGAATAAGTAAGCAGGAGAGACAGGGACGGGAGAGAGGGAGACGGGAGAGCACGAATCTCCCATTCGTGCTGTTGTCGACAAGCGCAAGAGTGACAGCCCTCCATTCTGCTATACAGTTCTGATTTTACAATGACAATGAAATCAGTGACAAACATTGCTGTGACCCAGTTAAAAAAGCCAAGTGTAGTGGAGTTTCATCTCTAGTTCTTACATGATACTTGTGAATTTTGCCTTATTTGCAATGTCCACTTTTTTTTTATGGACCACACTATGGTGCTATACTTTGTTCTCAATGGGCTGACCCCCTTTAATGACTGACCACACCCCTTTACAGTTGGCCACACCCCAATGTAGTGGGCCCCTACCACTGCATTCCCCTGCTGGGCCCTTCATGGCTCAGTCCAACACTGATTGTATACAAATCCACAAATCTAATCTGTAGGATGATAGTGATGACCGACACTGCATTGTCTTTGTTTAGTACCATTCCAGTATGCATCTCAGTATGCTGATATGGAATAGCCCGACATCATGAGACCAAAGGTGTCATGCACTACAGTGTGGTAATAGTGACAGCTTGAAAAGGAGACTTCAAACAGTTCAGACGAATGTACACCCCGGCAGCCTCAAATACGTCAGTTTCAAACTCCCCACTCTCATTCGTGCTGTTAAGCTGCTAATTTAGGGAGGCGATGGCTGTACAATGTTCTAGGCTTTCTAAAGAACATTGTACAGCCAGTCTCATGATGTTGGCCTATTCCATGTCGGCGTTTACAGCTTCGGGATAAGGTACCTAACCCCACGGAACAACTGTGCGCAATGAAGATTTATTTATGAGTTAGTTATTTTAAAATAATAGATGAAATAAAAAAACAGCTCAAATATTTGTATTATATTGAAATAGTTTTTTTAGTTGCTTTTTTATATTGTTACCAGTTGTTATTTTAGTTAATGATCATATAAAATTGAATGCGTTCTGAAATTAATTCATAAATACTGACTGTTTTTTCATGTAGCACACAAATATCAACTTCAGTGTACAAATAAGCTATCAAGTATTTGTGTGCTACATGAAAAATAAGTATTTGACTTATGTGCAAAACCGAAAACTAATTTTCACTCATTGCATTGTAACATGGTTTTGTCCAGGAGACTTAAATAAGAAACTTCTTAATTTAAGTTCCTTAATGAATCAGGCCCGTATTCTGATAGTAAAGAATCGTAAGATACGTTTGGAGTTAAATACGGGCAGAACTACGCATGTTGCAAATTCTTTTTAAATATGGAAATTACGCCCATTTTGTGTTCCAATGTAAAATTAGTGTTTAACTTACAAAGTATAAGAAACAACATAAACAAACATCTTTTTCCTCCTGCTTTTGTCTTTTTGACTGCACTTCTTATTTCACTGTCCTGGACTATATAAGTTGGTCATTTTATTTGCTGCTTCTCTCTCTGTTTACTTTATTTAACTGCTAAGTTTTCTTAAATCCTTCAATGGTTATCACATTGCATCTACGCTAACTTCCTTCAAGTTCTGAAATTATTATTACATTTGACTTTTTAAAATGCACAGGGATGCAGCTCCTGTCTTACTCTCACCTGCTCAATTCCTGCTCAGTCTGATTCCTACTCTTCGTTACTTCTGCTATCCACATACGTTATATGTTTATTCAATTCCCTACCACCTCCTCTGCTCCCTCTCTCCCGAAGCCTGCTCCCACCTTGCACACCTCCTCAACCTCTCCCTCTCCTCTGGAATCTTCCCCTCCTCTTTTAAACATGCTCTTATCTCCCCCATACTCAAGAAACCGTCCCTTGATTCCCGCCTCTCTCTCTAATTACCGCCCTATCTCGCTTCTTCCTTTTGCCTCCAAACTCCTTGAACGGGTTGTCTACAACCGTCTCACCTCCTTTCTTTCCTCTCACTCACTACTTGACCCGCTCCAATCTGGTTTTCGCCCCCTCCACTCCACTGAAACTGCCCTCACTAAGGTCACTAATGAACTTCTCCTCGCTAAATCCAATAGACACTACTCCCTTCTTATCCTTCTTGACCTCTCTGCTGCCTTCGATACCGTTGACCACGCACTGCTTTTGCAAACTCTCAAATCTTTAGGCCTATGTAACACTGTCCTCTCCTGGTTTTCCTCTTACCTCACCAACAGCTCCTTCTCAGTCTCTACTCATGATTCTACATCACCCCCTCTTCCCCTACACGTTGGCAGTCCTCAAGGCTCCGTTCTTGGCCCCCTGCTTTTCTCCCTCTACACCTCCTCCCTTGGTGTCCTCATCCACTCCTTTGGCCTCCAGTACCACCTCTATGCTGATGATACCTAAATCTATCTTTCATCCCCTGAGCTCTCCCCTTCCCTTCTGTCTCATGTCTCCTCCTGTCTCTCGGCCATCTCATCTTGGATGTCCCAATGCTTCCTTAAACTCAATATTTCCAAGACCGAGGTTATAGTCTTCCCCCCTGCCAGGACTCTCCCACCTCCCCCCCTCTCTATTTCTGTTAATAACACTACCCTCATTTCTGTCCCCCAAGTCGGATGCCTTGGGGGACAGAATGATTCCTCCCTCTCATTCAAGCCTCACATTCTGTCCCTCTCAAAATCCTGCTACTTCCACCTTCGGAATATATCTAAGATACGTCCCTTTCTCACCACGGAAGCCACGAAAACCCTTGTTCACTCGCTTGTTATCTCTCGCCTTGACTACTGCAACCTCCTTCTCTCTGGCCTACCTGATTCTCGCCTTGACCCTCTTAAGTCTATCCTCAATGCTGCTGCCCGCCTCATTTTTCTCCCGCCGCTCTATCTCTGCGGTCTCCCTCCAACAGTCACTACATTGGCTCCCCATACCCTAAAGAATTTAATCTAAACTCCTCACCCTCACCTTTAAAGCTCTTAGTCAATCCTCCCCTCCCTACATCTCCAATCTCATCTCTACCTACACTCCTACCCGCCCCCTCCGCTCTGCCCGTGACCGCCGCCTCACTACTTCACTGATCACCACCTCTCACTCTCATCTTCAAGACTTTGCCCGGGCTGCTCCCCTGCTTTGGAACGATCTTCCACGTTCCATCAGGTTAGCATCTACTCTCAAAGGCTTCAAGCGTGCCCTTAAGACTCATTTCTTTATTCAAGTCTATCAGTCCTCCTAACTTTCTTGTCTTGGCTCTCTCCCATAGTTAGTACCACCCTTTATGTGTCTCCCCTCCCTTTAGGTTGTTAGCTCTCATGAGCAGGGCCCTCTTTCATTGTGTGCTCCTTCTACTGTTCCTTCACCCTCTGTACCTCTTGGCCTGCTTCGCTAGCCCTGTTTTCCCTGTTTTATTAATCTTCGGCCTTCTTCTTGCTGATTTCTACTATCCCTTTCACTATCTGTCAGATATAATCTGATTTGCTTTACCCTGTCACCTGTGTTTGTATATATTTGTGTATCATGTTGTGTCTTGGTTCTGTTTTCTGTATATGTAATGTACGGCGCTGTGGACCCTTTGTGGCGCCTTATAAATCAAAGATAATAATAATAATAATTCATGTCTCACTATTGCCTCTATGCTCTGTTACTGCCCTTGTTTTAATGGCCATTGTTATAGCTCATTTATTTAAGATGTTCTAAATGCCATATACATTATCATCACTTCCCTGACACCTATGCCTCGCAGCTACTTTTATGCTCCTGCCTCTAATGCTACTGTCAATGTTTGCACTGACATTTTTTTTATTGCAACAGCTTAGTATCAGTAGTTCTTCTACCGCTGTCTGAGGTTGCTATCACACATCTTTGCCTCTCCTCTCCAACCCCTCCTCCTTCTGTTGCTAGGTCACCTTCATCCTCTACTTCCTCTCTCCCTAACCTACAACCACAAATCTCTCAAGCCCTTTCCTCTGCCAGAGTTTGCTTGCCTCTACCTCGTCAGCCCTGGTATTGCCCTATCTCTACTATATTCTACATTCCCATCACTATACCACCCACTTCACTACAAATCCACCCACTCTTCCTGTGCCTCCTACCCATCCAATCTCATCCCCATCCTGCTCTCTCCCTCCTCCTGTGCACTCTGCAACTTTAGATTCTACTTTCTGCCCCTACCTTTTTCCCTGGCCTTTACTTATGACCTCTTTCACCCAATATCACCTCCTCTCCACTTTTCTTTCCTCTCCCTGAACAATCATATGCCCCCCACTTTGCCAGTACTACATCCCTTCACCAAACTATCCTTATCACTGCACAAAACATCTGTAACCTTCCCTCTCTATTCTCATTCCTTTCTCTGTCACTCCTTCTAACAATACTCGCAATCCACACCCAGCCCATCACTGTGAACCAGTAACTTCTCCAACCTCAAACACATCTCTCCTCTATCTTCCTTTCTCCTCTCCTCCGCACTCTGGAATGCCAAATCACTCTGCAGTAAACTTGCTATCACTGAAACCTGTATATTCCCTAATCGACACCACCTCTACCACCCTGTCCACCTCACTGTTGCTATCATCTATCATCCCCCCAGAGCTGCCTCCCAATTCCTTGATAAATTATCTGCTTTCCCCCCACAATTCCTCTCCTCTGATCACCCTTCCCTCATCCTGGGAGACCAAGATGAGACCTCCCACCAACTGCAGAGCCTTCAAACTTTTCTCCCTCCCATCCTCTTCTAATGTCACTTTCAAAAAGTACAATGTTCATGCCCTTCAGCCTGCCATTTTGGATTCGCTTCTTTGACCCATCACCACTCCCTCCTGCCCTAACCAGGCTGTCTCCCTTTATAATAGCATTTAGAGCACAGTTCTGTGCTCTTTCTCTCTAAATAGTCCTACTCTCTACTTGCCTCCTAATCCTCAAACCCCATTTGCCTGTTCACTACCTTAACCCCCCCCCCATTCATCCCTCACTGCACTTGACTTTAACACCCACTTTTCCTCCATAATAGAGTTAATTCGATGTGGCATCTCATCACTTCAGGCTCCTCTCTCCCTAAACCAACTCCTAACCCCTTCCTCCCCGTTTGACCTTCCCGGCCATCTTCTCCTCCTTCCTCCCATCTCTGCAGATGAAGTCCATGCCCTTGTCCTCCTCCTCAGCTCCCTTCACCTACACCTTTGACTCTATCCCCTCTCACTTCCTCCATTCCCTATCTTTTGTTGCCTACTCCCACTTCACCCATCTCCACAAACTATCCCTCCTCCCTCTGGTATCTTCCTCTTCTCTTTCAAACACACCCTGGTCTCCTCCATACTTAAATAGTTCTCCTTCAACCCACCTCATCTCCCTCCTCCCATTCACTTACATTTCAGCAGTCTGTCTACAATCACCTCACCTCCCACTCACTCCAAGATCAGCTTCAACTTGCCTTTTGTACCCTCCACTCTACCGAAATCTCACCAAGGTCACTAATGACCTCCTCTCTGCGAATGTTAAGGGTGATTTCTCCCTATTCATCCTAAACCTTTCTGCAGCATTCACCACCATTTATCATCCTTTCCTTTTGCAAATACTCCATTCCATCAGCATTCAGGACAATGCCCTCATCTGAATCACTTTCTAGCTCCCCAAAAGCTTGTCTTTTTTTGCCCTGACTGCCCCTCCTACCCATCTGTGTCCTCCAAGGGTCCTTTAATGGCCCCTGCTCTTCAATTCTTCCCTTTCTGATCTCTCCAGCTCGTTTGGTATCTAATAGCACTAATATGCCAATGACACCCAAATATACCTCTCCTCCCCCAATCTTTCCCCCATCCCTCCTCTCTTGTATCTCCAGTTGTCTATCAGCCATCTCCTCTTGGATGTCCTAGAGTTTTCTTAAAGTGAATATGTCTAAGACGCTAAACATTATTTCTTCCACCTCCAAAATCCTCAATCCCCCTCCATTAACAACCTCTTCCCTGTCCCTCAAGTCCACTGCCTGGGTGTCATCCTTGACTCCTCCCTCTCCTTTCTCACCCTTGATGCAACTAAACTCTCATCCTCTCACAATGATCACTGTAACCTCCTCCTCTCTAGCCTTCCTTTCTTCTGTTGAGACATCCTAACACTCTAGCAATTGGCCACTACCATCCACCAGCGTGTTACTAGGAATGACGCTGTCATACCCACTAACTGTGAGACTGCACACTGCATGGCTGTGGCTGGCAGCAGAGATGAAGGCAGAGGATGCTATCCAGCAAATCCGATTGTATTTAAAATACAATGAAAAGCCACCAGGTAGGGTCATCTGCCTGTCTCTCAGCCACCAGGCTGATTGGCACCTCCATCTGACATGATTTCCTCAAATACAAATACTTATCTCTCCATTCAAGATGCCAGGACCTATTGTTGAATTTTACACATTCCTTATGCACCTTGCACACCAGCTTCAAGATGGAGGCTCTGATACTGCACAGATACAGGCTCCAGCTCACTACTATGAGGTAAATGAAATCCATAAACTTACAATAACAGTTGTGTTTAAAAATATTGACACCCTTGCACTTTTTCTGATAATGCACCATTTCTTCCAGAACATTTTTGAACTTAAAATTTTTGGGGTATCCACATATGTATTTCATTTGTTTATGGTAGTATTAAACACAAAAAGCAGAAAAATGTTGTAAGTCACACGTAGCTTATTCCATACAAAAATCCATAAATGGGCTGAAACAAAATTATTGGCACCTTTTAGAAATAATTAGATTTCAAGCAGGCAAAATCTGTTTTGGAACTGAACGCATCTGTGGTTATTAGCAGGTGCTTGCAATATAAAATCACTCATTAAACAAGCTTGAATAGAGAAAAGGACTTATTCTCTTGTTTAGTGTCACTGTATGTACTGCAATGAGCATGGCGTTAAGAAAGAAAGCCAGAGAACTGTGTGAGGGGGATAGACAGAAGATTATAGTCAAGTACGGATCATTGTAGTCATGCATGTATCATCCCCTCATGTAATGTTATTAGGAAGTTTACGGCCCATGGCACTGTAGTCAATCTCTCTGGACATGGCCACAGGAGAAAACTTGATCAAAGATTACAGCACAGGATTGTTCTAATGGTAGGGAAAGCACCACAATCAACTGTCAAACAATATTTATGGCCATGACTGTATGTTATATTGCGTTTTATTATTATTGCAGAGACCAAGGGTTCTGATTATATGATTTAGACTGTTCCTACAGTTTCAATGTGTTTAACATGGATATGTAGGATCCTACAGGACATGTAACATTGCTTAGACAAGAGTTAGTTTACACCATTTGAATGTTTACATCTTCATAGCTCACTTGGATATTAACTGTTTGATACCTATAGCAAATGTGTCAAACAGTTAGGTGATGTATGACAAAGGACGCTATTCACTGAGCCCTCATTAATAATGATTGGGTGCTTTTGGTTATTGCCAATTTCAGTGATATGTGAGTGAATCTCCTTTTTAATATCCTTAAGGGAAAAGTTGATCTCATCTGCAATGGAGAGTTTAAAATCCTAAAGCCTGGATCGGAGTGGCATCAACTCCACCAGAGGGGAGGAAGTGTTAAGGGCTTCAGATTTGTGGCAAAACTGCAAAATATTATTGGATTTCTTTTATTTTAGGCATCTTGGCTGTAATCCTAGAATCTTGCCCTCACTGTCTGGATATTCAGAGCATTTTTATTTCGGCTGGCTGGCAGACTTCAGCCCGGGGGACAGGCACACAGCACTGGCCCATAAGTAGCAGCTAATCCTAAAAGCTTTGTTTTCAGTACAATATATATTTATCAATATACAAAAGAGGTTATTTTAGTGTTGCTTAATCCAGCTGTATTTTTATTATACAGACACTGTTTATACCAATCTAATACCTACCTTGCTTGCTGCCATCAAGAGCATCTTGGGACTTGTTCACCACCGTTTCTGGGAACTAAAGCTGATCGAGATTCCAAGTGTGAAACTTTTAACTGCCCAGCTACAGTACCTTCTTCTTTCATATAACATTCCGCAGGTTCTGATGGCCACTTAACCCACCAGGTTTCCTCCCGCCTGTCTTCAACATATTCACTTCTGGACAACCAGGTTACTCGAGACAGTAACTACAAAATGAATAAACCAGCGGGTAGAGGTCGCCGGGGTACAGCTGGCAAAATTATGCAACACTTCTCTCAAGACAAAGCAAATACCTCTTTCCCTCCCCCTTCTCCTCTTGGTACCGAGACCCTACAAATACCATGGCTCCTTCCACCAAAGCCGACTCTACCGAATTGCGCAATTTAATTGTGTACCGCACTAATGATGATGAAATGATTATAATATCCAACAAAGGTAGAGTCTACAGTTAAATTTTAGAACAAAGCTTCTCAGGATCTGGACTTTCTATTAAAATAAAACGACTTTATAAAAGATAAAATGGAGGATTTGAGAAAACGGAGAACGCCATAATAACCTGTTTACTTAACATTCCTGAATCTGTTGAGTCAAAGGATCTAGAAGAATATGTGAGCAAATTCTTCTCTTTGTACACTACATTATCTAACCACCCAATACAAATAGAGCGGGTTCACAGGGCTCTGAGACCTTCCCCGAAGGAAGCTGATCCTCCCCGTGATGTGATCCTGCGTCTACTATCCTTTAAGACTAAAGACCTAATTTCTTCTGCGGTTAGGAACTCCCCTTATATTCTCTATGATGGTTGCGGCATTCAGGTGTTTCAAGACCTTGCTCCTTCAACGATCGCTAAACGCCGTGACCTTAGAGAAGTGACCCGTACTGTTAGGGAAAATGGCTACAAATATCGCTGGGAGTTTCCTTTTCGCCTGATAGTTGAAGTGGAAGCTAGACAAGAGTCGATAAGTACACCAAATGAGGGGATGGATCTGATCCACCAACTTAACCTTTCTTGTTCTGAACGGGACATCGGCAGGGGCGGATCTAGACAACTGCTTTACCCGGGGCGATTTTGGGGTGGCGATTTAGGCCCCGCCCCCTTCCTGATTTCTAAGGCTGTCGGCGGCGCAGGTCCGCTCGGCATTGACAGTGTGCTGCCCCGCTGCTCTAATTGTGTTTAAAACACAATTAGAGCGGCCGGGCAGCACACTGTCACTGCTGAACGGACCTGCACAGTGTGCAGCTTTCGGCAGCAAGCCCCTGCTAGGGGGGGGACCGCCCCGATCGCCCCCCCCCCCCCCCCCCCCCTAGATCCGCCACTGGACATCGGAGGGGACTTACAGGGTTCCTCTGCACAACAACCCCGGGGATCGCATCTTCGACCCTCCTTTTAGGGGAGATTTAAATACATATCCTTCCTCACAATTATACAATGTCATGTTTTTTTGTTAAGATTGTTCCTGTCTGGTTAGCAAATGTTTAGCGTTAACTTTCTATGGTAATTTTTCCATTGCAACTGTTCAGGTGCTGACGTTTCTGGTTGTCTAGTTTACATGATCTTACCTTTTCTTATAGACGGGCGGGGGACTTCCTCCGCCCCCCAGACCACACACCCACACATTTTGGGAATCATATACTTTTTTTTTTTTTTTTAGAGCTATAACGTTTAACTGCACTCCCACACACTGTGCCTCAGTATAATTTATTGTAAATTTTTTGACCACTTTGGTCTTTAGGCACTTTTCCTGTAGGCTACCGCTCTGCCTGTGAGGCTCTACGCCCTCACCCTTCCCTAAAATACTTAATGCCGCTTATCTTCACCTTTACCTTTTCTTTTCCTGTATCCCTTCTCCTCTCCTTTTCACCTTAATATAGGTTAACAATTTACATTAATACATTTGGTGGTCGCCATTCTCTTATCCTTTGGCTCCTTCTCTACTTTTGTTTTTTTTTCTCCCTGTAAATTATCTTGACCCCCCGTACACTAAACATGTCTCTCTCAATTCTCTCTCTTAATGTTAAAGGATTGAATACTCCACAAAAACGTTCCATGTTATTCCATACAATACACAAGCTTAAAGGTGATATTATATTTTTGCAGGAGACCCACTTCAAGGTTGGCAGCCATCCCTCCCTGTCCTTGAGAAGATACTCCTCAGTGTACTACTCCTCTCAAACCACAAAGAAAAATGGGGTGGCAATTTTGCTTTGCAACTCTATCCCCTTTGTAATGTCAGAGGTCAAGGCTGACCCGGAAGGCCGATATCATCTTATCAGGAAAGATTGAGCATCTTGAAATAACCCTTGCTAACATTTACGCACCAAATACAGGTCAGACGAGTTTTCTTTTACCCCTGGGGCAGGATGTCATGGAAATTAAATGAAACTCTTCTCAGAATACCCATTTTTAATAAAAATATATCCGAAGCTCTAAAAAACTATTTTGACCTCAACTCAAACTCGGAGGTTCCAAATTTCCACCACGTGGGAGGCCAATAAGGCAGTAATTCGGGGAGACATTATTTAATTTGCTTCTCAACGGAAAAAGGAACGTACAGAAATGCTTAATACCTTATCTTCCCAACTTAAAGATTTAGAAACCCTGCATAAACAATCTAGCTCCCACTTATTACTGCAGCGGATACAAAAAATCAGAGGGGGGATTCAATCGATCCATGCAGAAAGGACCAAACGTCAACTTTGGTGGCTTAACCAAACTTTTTATGAGAAGGGTGACAAGGCCGATACGCTTCTGGCCAATAGATTGAGAGCTAAACGGAATTCTCAATCATCTCAATTAGAGACAAAAAAGGGAACATATCCTATGATCCCACCGGCATAAACTACACCTTCCATAACTACTATGAGAACTTGTATAAAGGTCAGAGCGCTTTGGAATCCGTCTTTCAGACCATTAATACATATCTAGACAAGTGCTCCTTGCCCACATTAACCTCATCTCAGATCTCAACCCTGAATCAAGATATTACCAGTGAGGAGGTTGCATATGCACTGAAATCACAGAAGAACTCTAAAGCCCCAGGGCCTGACGGCTTCATGATGTCATATTATAAAACATTCTCTAAAGAGCTAGTACCTCATTTCACCCACTGTTCAATAATATACTACAAGGAGGGAAATTTCATGACAAATCCACTTGTTCCACCATAGTGGTTATCCCTAAGCCAATAAAGACCCAACATGTTGTACCAATTATAACCCTATCTAATTAATCAATGCTGATGTAAAACTCTTCGCCAAAGTTTTAGCAACCTGTTTAAACGCTTACATGTCAACTTTGGTGTTTACTGATCAAGTAGGTTTTGTTCCCGCTAGGCAAGCTCTGGACAACACTAGACGGACCATAGATATAATTGCTCACGTTAATCAAAATAAAATTCCATCAGTCGTCCTAGCCTTTTATGTTCAGTACCCTCAGTCACTACAGTCTAAATGGGGCGTTTTTATCTGCTATCCAGGCCTTATACCACCCCGCCTCCTCGTCAGTATTGACTAACGGTTCACTATCCCCCACTTTCTCCCTGAACAATGGAACGAGACAGGGGTGTCCCGTCGCCCTTGCTGTACGCCTTATGTATTGCGCCTTTGGCTGCTGCTATCAGACAAAACTCTGATATTGCTGGGATATAGATATGACCCCGTCATTTTAAACTGACGCTATTCGCTGACAATATCTTGTTGACGCTATCTAACCCCCTTATCTCGCTTCCCAACTTGCTTAAGGATTTAGCGGAATATGGAGCCCTGTCGGATTATAAAATAAATAACTCAGAAGCTCTGTCACTTCAAGTCTCCAATGTAGTCAAAACTACGCTAAAATCTTCGTTTACATTTAAATGGTGCCCCAAAGCTCTGCGATATTTAGGAGTTCAAATTACGAAAGAGTATAAACAGTTGTTCCATGCTAATTATGCTCTTCTTGACTCAATAAAAGGAGACCTTCTAAAATGGCACTTGTTTTTCATCTCCTGGTTCGGCAGGATTAGTGTCATTAAGATGAACATTCTTTCTTGAGTTTTATACTTGTTCCAAACACTACCTGTACCAGTCCCAGGCACGTTTTTGGCAAATTTGCAACTGATTTGTGGTAGATTTATTTGGCAAGGGAAAAAAATTGAGGCTTAAACAATCCTGTTTAGCTAAGTCCACCCACTCCGGGGGGGTATGGTCTCCCACTCATTGACCGTTACTACTACGCGGCCAACCTCAGCCATGTCATCTCCTGGCAGTCGACCCCGGGGGTAAAGAGATGGGTCGATCATGAGAATGCAGTCACATCAGCTTACACTTTGAACTTTCTCCCTTGGCTCCCCAGTAGTCAAAGGCCGACATCGGTTTACTCTTACCCATCGATACAATTTACACTCGACATATGAGACAAACTACATAAAATATGGAGTCTCACCTCATTCCCTTCCCCTCTCACGCCACTTTGGCGCCATCAGGATTTTCCTGCAGGCAATTCCAAATCATTCTCATCACCATGGCAGAAAGCTGGCATTACTCAGTTTATTCACATATTAGGGGAATTTGCATCTCAGACTCAACCCTCAGCCACCAAAGGAGCGGCCAACATCTAAGTGTAGAAAGATTGATGACCTATCTGTTCAAATGAATGTGCTCCTTGTTCCATTCCGAGAGTTCAATCTGGAATGCTCTCAAATAAAACCTTGCACTGTATAGCTTTGAAAGTTGAGATCATCTTTCCCAGGACTTTCAAATAGTAATTACCAGACATCTGCCCAATAACCAACCTTTACAATTTTTCCAGTTTATATCTTATCCACTGGAAGGAACACTTTCTGCCAGAGCATTTAACAGCAATCCCAGAACACCAGCCTCTGGGACATGGCAAGACTGGATTTCAGGTAATTAATAATCCAAAGTTTGTGCCAGTTCTTGGAAATATTTCTGAAGAGTGAAGGACTCTGCCTTGATCAAACAATTGTCTAAATAAAGGATGGTCATCACAATCTTAGACCTCAAGATAGCAGCCACAACTACCATAACCTTTTTAAACCCCAGCATTTCCTGAGAAGGCACTGGAACAAGTAAGCATCCTTGTTGATCATTGATACCAGAAACTTATCCCTTTCATGCTGTTGAGAACAGATCTCAGCGATTCCATCTTGAACTTGTCCACTTGAATAGACATTTACAGACTTGAGGTCCAAAATGACCCATTTGGCTTCTGGACCGCTCTAGGAATAATGCCCGAGGACAGCAAGATATAAATGGCATTTTGCATGGCCCGACAATTCTTGTGAACTACAGGGAAACTGAACATGAGAAAAAAACCGTCTGGGTGTAGAAAAGGAACACAATGAAGATTCATATTATTTTTTTACCCAGAAAGCTGAAATGGGCTAATCCCAAGAAGGAAGCAGATGTATTTCCACAACGGATAAGGCATGGTGCACCAGTCATGAAGACTGTAAGCTTGGTTGTTTATTTGCCAACCAAGCCTGTTTTCCTCTGGGTTGCTCTTCACAGAACAGATTTTCTAACTGGGGAGGAGCAAAACAAAGCAATTACTTTTTTTCCCCCCCCTCTTAAACAGTGCATTAACAGGCTCTGTCACCTTCTGAATGTCTTGAATGTTCAGTGCCAGCTTAAGTACATGCACATTACAAGTCATCAAGGTCATTTTTTTAAAATATACTTGATTTATGACTTTGGTTTTATTACATTATTTAAATATTAGTGTCATGATAAAATTAATTTTTGGGCATCTTTATCTGCAGAAGTGCCACAACACTGAATAAGTTGGAAATAACTGCTCTAGGACATCATGCAACCTTCAATCTGTATCTTAATATGTATTTCTTCCCAAATCTATGGTTGACCAATTGTTCACTTGGTCCTCAACACTTTCAAACCCTCTGGCATAGCTTAAAACCAAATGAAGTTAGCTTAAATCAAAAAGGAATTCAGTTCTACCTTTCACCATTTTGTATGTCAGTTTTAGCACTATATACATTGTGGAGCGATGTCTTTAGGTTTCTAGCCTACATAGAAGTTTCTCCAATGCAGTCTTTCCAACCCTTGTATTTTGGACCAAGGATGAAGTATTGCACCATCTAATGAGATACGCGTGAAAATCCATTCTTGATGTTCTTGCCTAATGATCTGAGGCAACATTCTGCAATTTTGGGTAAAATATTAGTCACATCTGAAATCTGTAATAGCATTTCCCAAATAATATAATTTGGTAGTTCTATAGTTTTAAGAACAAAAACATAAAGCATTCTGTTTGTTGTACCTAAGCATTATGCATAAATTATTAGACAATTGTAGCGATCGGTTAACTTACAATTTTTATAATCTTTTTCAGATTGTATATCTCAGGTGGAATTAAACACAATGGGCTAGATTTACTAAGCTGTGGGTTTGAAAAAGTGGGGATGTTGCCTATAGCAACCAATCAGATTCTAGCTTTCATTTATGAAGTACCTTCTACAAAATGACAGCTAGAATCTGATTGGTTGCTATAGGCAACATCCCCACTTTTTCAAACCCGCAGCTTAGTAAATCTAGCCCAATGAGTCTACCATTAAGGGATCTATTGCTCTGTAAGCCAAACTACATATGTATGAAGGCAACCATGAGATTATACAAAAACCATGGCATACACTTTTTATTGCTGAATAAATAGATCCTTCCACCCGGCAGTGCACATACGTTGCAAGCTGTTTGGATTAAACCGAAGGTGTACTGTCTTGTAGTTTAACAATTAAGTTACTATCAAGAGCATGGTACACAAACATGGTGTGCTATAATTTAGGACAATAAGATGTATAAGTTGCACTATTAAATGCATCATTGCAACAGTTTGGATTCTGGGTCAGACAAATTTTATTCTCTATCCCCTTCACACCCTTTCAGTAAGTCCCAAGGAAACAAACTGAAATGTAATAAAAGCTCTAATATTTATTTTGTTCACCAAATACATACTAGAGCTTTTTCTAAAAATAAGCTATACAGGACATCAGTTCTGTCATTTAGACTCATTAACAATTGGTTCCAATTTGGTAAATATATTATTTTTTTAGTCCTAACATACTCTCCCGTAGAGAGAACTAAACATTGATCCACATGGAACATGATTTTTAACTATTTGTTAAATGCAACAAAGTTGAAAAACAGGGGCCCCACATTTATTAGCTTTTATAACCATTGTTTTATTTGCACATACCTGAAAATCTTCTGAAATGCTTAACCTGCCTAGTCTACAAATGAACAACCTAATTTCTTGCTACTTTGTTATACTTCCCCTGCAATAATTGGCCAGGTGTACATTATACAGTATTTTTTTAATTAACATTTATTAAAAAATTAGGCCCTGGAAACTACAAACTGTTACAATGATGCATAATAAGATTCCAAAAAAGCCCATGCAATGGCCTATAAACAGCAACTATTTTTGCATGCATTCTATTGCTGGAACAAATTTCACAACTGCCAGCTCAGTTCTGGCATTCTACATACTGAAACAAACACTCCGCAGATAAAACCTTGAAGAGATTGAAAGGAAAAAAAAAAAATACACATTACAATGGTGATCTGCTCTAATTCTTTTCCCTCTGTACTGTGCCTATCACACACAGCTTCATAGTTAATAATGCACATAATCTTTGAATAAGGCCTGCTAGCCCCAAAAAGTGGATTCTTATGATTGTGTTGTAAGGGACTGGGTAACAGATGTGAAACGTTGAAGAAAACACAAAGGGGTAAATGTATCAAATAAGAATTTGTGGTGGGTTTGTATTGTGGAGGTATAACCTACAGCAACCAGATTCTAGTTATTTAGTATATTTTACAAAAAGATAGCTAGACTCTGGTTGCTATAGGCAACACCTCCATATTTTTTTTTTCAAACACATTGGAAACACTCAGCTTGATAAAAAAAATCTGCATGCACAGTACCCCTAAATGTCAGATCAGGTACTAAACAGGAGCAGTGTACAATTTCATATAAAATTACGTGTTCGTTTATGGGTACTTGAAGAATGGGCTTACATGAAGTCTAAATATCCCTAGGCCATGTTGTCATAGATTGACAAGAAAATAAAAATCTGATCTTAAACTCAATGACAATGCATTTGTTATTGGAGGAGCACAACTACATTGAGCAAGTAATTTTTTTTTTTTATCTGCTCTCAGGTAGTAGTCTGCTTTGTTTTTATTAACCAGTTATAGCACAAGTGATTCATTGTTCAGAGGCACAGTGAAAGATTGTAGCATTTGCACCAACCTTTATTTGCATATGATTGTGCTGAAACCGGGCAAGTTTGTTTAGTCATCTTTATCAAGCAACCAAGTTTAATACACCGAAAATTAACCTTTAAAGAAAGTGAATCTAGATTCCTCCTATTTAAAGTCAACATTTGACATCTCCAACTTGGACAGAATTCAAGAGACAATGACTAGTTTAAAGTTTCATTTCTGTTTAGTCAAATAAAATGTTGCACTGCTCACTTGGCTACATCTAAGGAATAAGAAAGAAAATCCTTTAAACTTTAATTATATTAATAAAAACTGGAGCACAGCTGGTCAATTCTCAATACACTAACACAGTTGACTAATTTCAGTTACAACATACCAATGTAAAAGTGATAAAAACAGCAATGTGTACAGTCGGCACGTTGTTACAGTGAACAAACCCCAATATTAAACAGACATTTTAGGAAGAAAAAAAACAAAATTAGAACATTTAGAGGAAAAACAAACTAAAATCAAAACAACTTTTCGGCTGTTGCCGAACAGATCAAGCTATCCCATTCAAGGGCTGCAGAGGAAAGCTTGAGGAGTTTCATTCTCCATGTAATAACTGAATTTAGAACATAACAAAATAATCTTTAACATAAAGCAGATATAATCATTCAGCTCTACTAATTCTGTACAATTCTCTTGGAGGTGGGGCAATTCTTTGCTGTTTGTGGATTCTTAGCGCTGCTGGTTATTATTAACAAAAGCATCCGGATCCAGATCGTGTTGTGTAATCCATAAGCAACGAAAGGGGGGTAAAGGAAAGCAATCCAGGTTTTTTTTTCATTGTAGCTGTTCTAAACAAAATATTTTGGAATCCACTTAAGCCTGAAAAAGAAATTCATATTTTGTTCCTGATATATAAAACATTAGAGACATAGCAGATGGCTGAACCCAAGCAGGAAAGAAAGACATACTACACTGTGAAAGATAACTAAAAAGTACTTCCTTTTCTGGAGGCCAACACAACCAGTAACAGGCAAATCTTCTATAGCAAAACATTATATTGCTGCCGTTATGCAGATTGCCAGAAAAGCCTTGTTGTGTAGAACTTTATTAACACTAGTGCTAGCCTTGTTTAGCTCTTTAGTGGATAGCTTAAACAGCTATGTTTCTTGTACACTGTCCTGCATGCAGTTATACATGTTTACAATATAAATTACGTTTTTTGTTTAATATATCAGTGTGCATACGCAACATCGACCACCCTTTATTACTAAACATGTTTGGAAAAAACACCATCAACACTGTCCAAAAATAGAAAGCTGTAAAATGGCAGTGATGAAGTTAGCCATTTATTGCACTTGTCAAAAGGTGGACTTAAATTTTGCATTTTTTTTTCAAATCTAAATGGGGATAAACAAAAACCAAACCAAAAACAAGAAGCCTTTTCATTTCTAGAAAAACTGCAAGACAAAAACAGAAAAAAAAACCTCACCCCCAAAAAACCTTAAGGAATGCTAGAGATCTCTCATATTTAGAAAGAACATGAAATCAAATGCAGTGTCAACATGCCACTCAAGATAAAATACACATTTCATTTTTACTATGACATGGAAAACAAAAATAAACTTGAGCAAGTCTTGAACTTTGCACAATTAACTGCAAAATATCAATTGCTTGGAAAAAAATCCATTTAGATTTGAAAACTTGTAAAGCTTATAAACACGCGAATCATTACTTTATTAAAAACTTTTATTGTGAGAATAGAAATTGTAAAACAAGCCCAAGTGCAAAGGAAAACTAAATTTCAACACTGCTCACTGTACACTTCCTCTTCTGCAGTAATGATGCCTGTTTTAGAGCCAGAAATAACCCTGTAAAAGAAAAACCAAAAGAAAGTGTTTATTCTACTTATGGTACTGATAAAAAAAAACAAATATCTTTATTTAGAAGACAGGAGTGGGAAGGCCATAAACAAACTATGTTTTTTTTTTTTTTTTTTTATAGAAGACCTATGTAAACAATGCACCAT
Source organism: Mixophyes fleayi (assembly GCF_038048845.1). Lineage (NCBI taxonomy): Eukaryota > Metazoa > Chordata > Amphibia > Anura > Limnodynastidae > Mixophyes > Mixophyes fleayi. The sequence continues at coordinate 294,284,415 of NC_134402.1, forward strand.
TAAATGGTGATAAGTTATAAAAAAAACAAACCCACAGTTCACTACATTTATTTAAAAATAATAATAAAAAATACATGTCCACTGCTCATGGTGGATAGTGATAACTCTTCCTTAACATATATACAGTGTAGGTAAACCATCCACAAGTAAAGCAAGATATCCATCTTGTTATTTACCAATATTGGTTAGCAAACCCAACTCATACTGCATCTGTTTCCAATTGCACTACTAGAAAATACACTTTATGTTAAGAGCTAGTCCATTACATGTTAAACACCAACTACTTTCTACATTTAAAATGTATTACACCTATGAAGCAGAGGAATGTTGGCTTTTTTTTATTATTTTTTTTGTTTGTTTAAATCAGAAGCGAAGATAAAAGAAAACAAAAAACAAAGATGCAGGATTCCTTCATTCTTCACTAGTCTTAGAAAAACTTGCCAGAATACTGCTTCACACTATAAAAAAAGAGAATCTTACATTAGAACCTTTGAGCATGTGCCTCTCAATGTTTAGAAGTCAAAACCCATAAGCATAATCTTCAGAATACTGCTTCACACTATAAAAAAGAAGGAAAATCTTGCATTAGAACCTGTAAGTATATAATCCTTATAAAATGATTCCCTCCACACACCAAAAAGCCACCACTAATCAGATATTATAATTAAAGGATAACTTCACACAAAAGAAAAATTTCTCGTGGGCAAGGAACATTAAAAGAGTTTATATATCTCCATGTCCCTGGTCATCTGTTGCAGGGGGTCCCCTGACTGCCTTACTGGTGTTAGCAGTAGGATACTCTCCTGGTTGGGGCAATTATTTTTTTCTCTTTTCTTAAAATGCTGCTAACAATTTGAAGGGATGGGGGGGATGCACCTACTATGCGCACCATAAGGGGACCCCAATGCAATAGTGGACCAGGAAACATTTTGTTTTGATTATATTACCCAACGTCACACAAAAAAACCCCCAAAACAAACACACTGTTAGTCTGCTGGTTAGTGTCTGACATTTACAAAGGAACCCCCCTCCCCCAAACATGCTACAGTGTAAAGCAGATTTTTTTTAAAGTAGTGGTTAGTAAATAGAAAGATGTGAAACGCTGCATAATGGCATCAAATCAAAACCCATTGTAACTTGTCCTGTAGAGGCATGGTCTGTGCCATATGGCAGACTGTGATTTGTTGTCAATGTTGTTATCTAAAAACAACAAAATCACTAGTCTTCCACACAGAACTAAACCAACATCCACTGATTTCTTCTAGAATCATATTTTATCTACAGGCACAATAAAAATGTTGAATTTACAAATCTTTTGCAGCCGTTTCACGAGAGAAAGTTGAGCTGTTAATTTCATGAAGCAGAATTAGTTTGAAAGCATCTTCATTTTAAGAGATAGGAAGATCTGAAAAGGGGAAAAATGTATTAAGGCTGTAAAAAGGCCACAATTAGATTTCATGAAACACAATTAACCGACAGAGTTTAGTATGAAATACATGCAAGGTTAGACATATCAACAACTTGCCTGTTCTGAAGCAAATATTGTGCATTCTGAATCTGGTCTTGGGTGCCTATAATGGTAATGATCCGATCATCTGACCCTTCCAATGGTTCATCAATTTTGATAGATGCCCCAGATTCATGTCGAATTTGTTTGATCCTTTGACCTCCTTTTCCAATAATTGATCCTGCCAACTAAAACACAAATTTTAAGAGACATAAGCTCAAATAAAAAGGTAGCAACATTAGAAAGGCACCTGGAAATCATAACAGATATACTGCACATTTAATATAAATAAAATTTAATTTACTTACATCTTTTGGAATTGTTACTTGGGTTGTTATGACAGGTCCACCTATGTCGCCATAGGAACCTCGACCTACAAGAGAAGAAATTTGAAAAATGCTACTCCCCTCTTTGCAAGCTTATGATCAGACATATACAAACCAATAGGGAGAAAACTTACCATATCCTGAGCCACCCTGAATAATATTCAGAAAACATAAAATGTGAGAAACAGAAAATAAAGATAATTAGTACACAAGTCTATATTAGCACTGCTAGATCATGTATAGCAAAATAATAACTTTCTTGTTCAAAAATGTTAACTACACGCACCAAAAAACAACAATGTAAATAAAAGCCCATATAGATAGCTAGAAAACAGTCATCAATATACCACTACAATGTTAATTCATATTTTTAGGTTTTACCTTCTTACAGAGCCTCTTAAAATGGGTAACAAAATGAATGCTGACATTGTCAGTCCATAGGTCACTTGTACAATGCAAAAAAAAAAAAAAAACAACAAATCCTTACCATTCCATCATAATGGTCAGGTCTCCCTCTCCGGTCCCTGCAATAACAGTTATTTAGAGATTAAAAACAAAAATTCAGTATATGAAACTGCAAAATCAGAAATATCAGCTGGAATCAAAAACACAGACCACAGTCCCACAATTTGAACAAATGCAAATAACTGAAACCATGTCAACACACTCTTACCCTCCTCTTGGTGGTGGGGGTGGAGGAAGTGGAAGATTACGTGCTCTACTGCCACCTCTACCTCCACGGCCCGGAGGAGGTGGGAGTGGTCCTCGCCTTGGACTCATATCATCATAATCTCTTCTCGATTGTGGCATGGGGCGACCTCCTGCTCCTGGAGGCATACGATCAAATCCCCCTCTTGCATGCATAGGGAAGCCCATAGGCCGCCCTCGTCTGTCATCAAACATCATTGTAAAACCACCATAATCATAAGTTTCATCGTAGAAGTTAGGATCATATGGTTGTGCGCGCCCTTTAATAGGAGACTGTGGGAGGAACATAAAAGGAGAAAAAGTAAGCAAACACAAAAATAATATATTAACAAGGGTTAAAAAAAAAAATAATGAAATATTAAGCTTACTTCAGATATGAGATCAAGAATAACTTTGATGCACTCAACCACTCTATCAGGCTTTCCTCCAATAAGCACAACACGATCTGTAGAATGGGGGCAACACTCCTGGAAAAGCTTAATTGTAGTCTGTGTATTCTGTAAAAAGTTAATAGCAGGTGGTGTCCATTTAGTCTTACAAAAATAACAAGCAAACAAATATGGCAAAATAATAATAAAAATTATATATATATATATATATTCTGTAATTTGCTGTATCAGGCTGTAACAAATGCAGGAAAAACAAACCGCATACCTCTCTAAGTTCTTTGATCTTCGCACCTTTGACACCAATAATTCCGCCCGCCAGAGACTGGTGGATCAGGAGCCTCAACTCACAATCAAAATCATTTCCCTTGTAGTGTTGGTACTGCAAAATGTTATGGTTAACATTTGAATAAAAACATGTAGTATGAGGGGGGCGGGGACCACATTAAAGTACCACATACCTCTTCTAATGTAGGAATGATTTTCTTCAATATTTCTCCAATTGTCTCAATATCTGCACTGATACTTAAAATACTGTATAATATATATGACATAACAGAAAAAGAGAAAAACATGTTACCAAGGCAGGCAAATACATTTTAATAAAGGCTATTAATATAATGTAATCAAATATAGTTTCTCTTTAGAGAATGTACACATGCACATTTGCTCTTTTTTTTTTTTTCCTTCATTTAATGTGACTGGGCAGTAAAACGTTGAGATGCTGGTGAGGGAAAGGGATTCTGGAAGGATTTAGATTAAGCGGTCAAAAAAAGGAGGCACAGAACTGGAAACAAGTGAATGATCACATTCCCCGTCACCACTAATTTAGGAAACCCTGACTACTTGAATGAAACTGGCGCACTCCAGGGAAATTTGTAAAATGCAATTGGTGAATATTGTATGGATGAAACCTCTTAACTTGAAATACTTATGTGCTTTGAAGAGAAGAAAAATAAACACAGGAAGCAACATAAACATGAAGTGAAAGAGTGATTAAAAGTTAGCACTTCATTAAAAAAAAAAAATTAAATAAATGTAACAGGCAATGCTGGAAGAATCAGGTGGGCCACGAAGACAGAAACCACTTAGAAACTAAAAATGTACAAATGTGGAAAATGTGCAACTCTTGAAGCTGTTCGTTTCCCTTGTATATGGAAATTAGTGGGTCTAAAGACCATGACTTACGTAGAAGTTCAGTGAGGGAAGAAAAGAAGGGAAAAAAATAAAATATCCAATGGAAAAACAAAACAAAACCAAAAGAGAGTAAAAGACAGAAAAGAAAACACTATGTAGGGGAAACTAATCATATTAAAAGGCAGGTTATCATACATTTCTCTTTCTAATCAGGCAGTGAGGCATAAACTGTTGGGACATACCGCTCGGGGCCACTGCTGTCTGGGACTGAAACACTGGCATTGTACTGCATTGGTCATTGGCGTTCGTGGATGTTGGCATTGGGCATGGGCATTCAATCAGAAGATGTCAGGAAAAGTGCCCGTTGGGCAACGAGCACATTTTTGGGCATAGCCAACCGGGGTTTTCACATGGGCGTTCAGGGGTAGATGGGCCGTCATGATGGGCAACGCAGGGGTAAGACGATCCAGTACATGGGTAACGGAGATATATGGCCAAAAAAACAAGGAGAGGGAAAAGGGGGGGAAAAGCAATACATTTTAATTTAATACAAACTAGACTCAGTTTTCAAATAATGAAATGGTATTAGGCATACTATAATACAATAAAATTTGGAACTTCTCAAATTTAACATACTTTAATGCTAAAGGAATTACATTTCTATTGTAGTTGTGCTATTTGACATTACACAAATATAGTAGGCTGGCTCGTGAGTGTAGACACATCCCCTTCACACAGAGATTTTAAGGGTGAAAAAAAACAAAAACAAACCCCTCTCCAAATGGAGACTGGCAAGAAACAAATAAAAACAAAACAAAAAGACATTCCAAATACATTTTAAAAACACTATCATGGGATAACCCGACATTTGAAAAATGTGTAAGCTGGAACAGTCAGCTTAAAATTGTATACGACATATCATTTTCAAACTTTCATTTAAGCTTAGAGGATATCATGATGCAGAAATGTTATTCACGTGTCTAATCGCATGAGTCAACCCACTGAAATATTAAAACAACCTAATGTTACTTTTCTATATTAAACTTCTAGTCAAGATTATGTTATGCTGTATATATTAAACTACTGAAAACTTCTTATATCAAAGACCCTTCACGCTTATTATATCTAAATATAAAATGGAGTAAAGCAAGATTTTACGGTTAAACAGGTCTAAAGTTGGTTAGGCGTTTAACTAGCTCATATGCTAAGGAATATTTTTCCCACAACAATACTAAAGTAGAACTGTCTGCCAGGTATGGAAGCTCTAATATTCAAGAGCAATCCGGAAGAGGAAATTTGTTATGGAACTCACGTCTGTTCGAAGTGCTTTAATATTTTTCCCTCCTTTGCCGATCACTGCCCCTGCATTCTGAAAGAAATAATTTTTGGTTTTACAGAAACATTACAAATCTTACTAAATTAACTTAGGAGGTAAACATAACTGAAGAACAGCTTAGTGAAGTAAAGCATTTAGTCTATTTACAGTGAATTTATGAGACGTGGAGAGGGGTTCGCCAAACTTACTTTGCTCTGAAGCAATATACGGAGTTCAACCATCATATCTGTGTTTCTAGATCTCTTGAAAGCCTGTTCTTCCTCCATGTCCTCTGCTGGGCGTTTTCCTACAGAAAGACAATGTATTAGAATACATATCCATAACATCAAACACAGAGCAGTAATACCAAACACAATCTGAAATAAATAGTTTGTTTTTTTAAAAACAAAACCACAGTGGTAGTTAAAATTCATCTCACCGTTGGTCTCTGTGTTGGTGAATTCAACCTCTTCCTGCTCTGTCTCCATTTTCATGCAATAAACTTTTTAAGTGGTGGTAGCAATCTGTGAATAAGGAAACATGTAAAGAGATCACAACTGATGCCCACATTATTACAGTCATGTTGCTGTTCCAGAAAAGCAATAAAAGTAGCCTAACAGGCCACTGAGGTTATAACACAAAAATCATGTGGGCGGGACTAAGATGACACCACAGAAGCTCAGCAACCTATGAAAACCTGGCCGTGCAAACCCATAATTTGCAATATTGAGTGCTCAAACCAGCTTCCCTAACCAATCACAGAAACCCACCAATAACTTAATGATATTCTTGATAACGTCCTCTTGAGAATTATAAACATAAGCCACGAGAGACCGCACACACAAAAAAAATAAAATAAGAGGAAGGAGCGATCACACCCAACACACAAAAGCGAGTTAGGTCGGAGAAAGGCCCAGACAGGAGCTCTACACAATAGAGATCAGTGCGCGCGCGGGGACAGGACACAACAGCATCTGGCTGTGCGGGTTTTTTTTTATTACGATCCCCCGATCCTTTGTCTCGGCTCTGGGCTACAGGACACCGGCCACAGCCGCCCCGCCCCTCTGCCGCAAGCTTCCGCTACCGGCCATTTTGTGACTGAGAGAAGACGGATAGACAGCATGGCGGCTGCGATACATACATAGCCCGCGTAATAGCCCGGGGCCGCCTCTGTCACCTGCACGCTGTACATAACGCAGATACCAGTACCCACCACAACAAAAGTGTAATCACAACAATAATCCGAATTATCTCGCATTTATTAAAACATAAATCGCTCGATGCAGACTAGCGCTGCCGCACTGGCCGAGGAATGGGGGTTGTACAGGGCTCCGCAGACGACCGAATCTACGAGTTGATAAAATTGGGTGCTTGTGCGACTTTAACGCCCCCTACAGACGGGGTATAGGTAAACACGACGGAGGCAGAGCGTAGGTTACCGGGGAATAGACATAGCTCCATAAACCGGAGTCAGGTGGTTGTACTCTAGTCCGCCGCACTCACTGACGTCACGCAGGGCCTGCTCCCAGACAATAGAGGAATCCGGACACCCGACCGTTCACCAAGCAGAGCTTCAGGGTACATAGCTCACATTAGTTTGGGGGGATACGGCCCATATGCGCGTACAGAAGGCCCAGAGCCACGGCGTACATCATCATATTAAAGAGTGACGCACCCTAAAAAATAAAGCCCCACAGAGGCCTTAATACATTTATCAGGAAACGGACCTATAGCCGTTGTGAGGCCTAATGGTCCATCCAAATCTCAGCACCCGGCTTACTCACCTCGTTCTTCTGCCGCTACCGAACTCCCTCCACCAGCGCGACCGAAGCACAAGACGAATTTACACAAGGGTGCAACCTACAGAACTGATAAGTGCATCAATCTCCTCACTAACTCTGATTGGCTGAACTCTGAAGGAAGAAGTCTGATTGGCTGAGCAAAAAGCCAATCAAAGATAACCCCACCCACCTAGTCCAACAGGGCACAGTAGTATTCAAGCTAGGTTGAATGGAAGGCCTGGCGCGGCGTAGAAAATGAAACTATCTGTAACTATACATTACAATGAAGCGTGGAAAAGGCCGGCCGCAATATTATATATATATATATATATATATATATATATATATATATATATATATATATATAAAAATAATTTTCTTCGTAAATTGACTATATGACTACTATAGAAATATACACATATCTTAGATACGGTGTATGAGGGTAACACTGGAAGAGATGTTTAGAAGCTCTTTATGTAAAAAAATAAAATTAAAAAATGTCTTCGTCTGTTTATGTGGTAAAACACAGTCCAGGAAGCCCGTTGCCAAGACAATAGATCTGACCAGGGGGCAGGAACGACGAGCAGCTAGTTCTCGCGATAACCGGTGCGTTGCTGCGCGGTTTGCTCCAATCCGCTGCCGCTGACTGTCTGCTGGCGCCTCGTGTGAGCCGGCGGGTGAGTGTTGCGCGGGAGCTGATAAATCCGTTGGGGATGCAATACACATATACTTACATGGGAGCTTCCTTTACATCCTTTCCCTTGTTACAGTATCTGACTGTGTATACGGTGGTATCTGGAGTTAATGCATGGTATAAATTACTATTATGATGTGGCAGAGACCAGAGTTGGGGGGGTTAGTTGCTGTGCACACTATCACGGAAGATGTACAAGCTGTCACTAGAGCCAATTTTTGTACGAGTACCACTTTTTTTGAACCACACACAATGGGTAATTAGGTTTTTGGCTATTAAATCTGTAGCCATAAAATAATTCGCTGTGATACAGAATAACATCAGAGCTGGTGTTCTGTATACAGTGCACCTGGAAAAGTGCAAAATGTATCCCATTGGGAATATAGGCCAGTGCCTGACCTCATGCAAGGTTTAAAAATGTGTCCCTTAACCAAATGCACACTTTCTGACCTTTTAATCTCATTAAGCAATCTTGTCCCACAAAACCAAGTTTTGTGTTTGGGTGCTTAACTAGATATATACTTTTTCATCTTGGCCTGATACACCCAGCTTGCAGATAAGACAACATTTTGCTCCCCTGTAGATGCTGCAATCTTGGCCAACAATTCCATTAAAATTAATGGGCACATTAATAGGTATATGATATCACAAAATTCCCTTTGCACTCTAGGCATGATCTTTAGTTTCGTTTCATATTAATATATTAACTTCAGCAAAAGCTTTTGGGTGAATTTAAACCCCCATATTTTATACTGTTGCAATGGCTTGCTCTAGATAATCTAATTCATGGAATGACATTGGCATAATCATGTCAGAGTGGCTCCTCTGTTTCTAGTGGTGTCTGTATAGCATATATGCCAACTCTCCTGGAAAGTCCGGGAGACTCCGAAATACGGGTCGGGCTCCCGGGCAAGCTGGCATTTCTCCCGCATCCCAATCTCACAGAGAATTGCGTCATTTGATGCGATTCTCTGTGAATCACGCCATTTTGACGGGAATTACGGTTTCGTGAGGGGCGGGGCTAAATGCCGCGATTGGCCTCGTCCCGCCCTCCAGTCACGCCCCCTCTCCCAGAAACAAGTTTCCGGGAGTTGGTAAGTATGCCGTATAGTTAACAAGTACCAGTGTTTCAATTTGGGCAGTGTGCAGCCACTACTATGACCCACTGCTCTACAATATTAATTAATACAGTAAATTTGTAGTCACCAGCCCCCCTTTGACAAGTATTTGTGGAGTGCGCATCCTGGCACTGCATCAGGTCTTTTTTCACTTTGACATTGTGGCAGAATTTAAATGCAAACGGTGATGTGCCAATCTCTTAACAGGCACTGATTGGATATAAATGTGGTTCTTTGCAGTCAGTGTATGTTAGAAAATAATACAGTGCTGTTTGCACCTACATTCCTCATTCTCAACATAGAATACCCAGTGCTGCGGGAATACTGAGCTGCAGCGATCCTTTGCATTTATTTTGTAGGTGGAAATATCATTTAAGTGAATTAGGGGCATATTTATCATTCATCAGCAAAAATGAGAAATAGTTATCAATCCTTACCGCATGAATAAGGATTGAACTATTTCTCAAATTTATGAAAAACGGATCACAGAAACAGCAGTTCCGAAAAACTGCTGTTTCTGTGATAAAAAAAAAAAATCATACTTACCCCCCTCTTCGGAAGTGCTGTCTCAGGATCTCCTCCTTGTCCTCTTCGTTCCTCTTTATCCTTCAATTACGCATGTGCAGTTCGAAGAAGCACAAAGATCCCCGCTCTGTCTCTGCAACTATTGTTGCAACTAGAGAGCGGTGAGTGACAGGGAGGGATCGTGTGATCCCTCCACACATGCGCTGTCCAGCTCTGCTCTTCGGAGCAGAGCTGACAGCATTGGATTTTTTAAATTTTGATAATGTACACCAGCTTTAGCTGGCGTACATTATCAAGACAAGTTTCCGAAAAAAATGTTTTTTCGGAACTTGTTAGATAGCGGCCAGGACCAGTCACCATACAGTTGAAAGGTGACTGGTTCCAAAAACGAAGAGGAGTGCAAAGCAGCAGATATCCACGATATCTGCTGCAATGCACCTTTATTAAATATGCGGAGGACACATCGGGACCTGATTTCCCATGCACTACCGTGCTTTCTTAAATATGCCCCTTAACCACTTGTTTGTTTAAAGTCATGTTTGATTCTGATGTGTTTTTAAACCTCTAACCTCAAACATACATATTTGTTATCTTTTATGCTTTGTGGAAAAAGATTTGCCACTTGTGACTTCTGTCTTGCCGACTATGGAAATTAATTGTTAATGTTTAAATGACACTTTTATTCTAGTTGCCTGCTTGTCACATCATATACCTGATGTCACAGGATTGAAGATTCCAACATAAATAGCTTAATACATTGGGATTGTTATTCTATTAAAGTCTGGGGAATGACATGGCGGACTAGACAAACCAAAGCTTTCAACTAAACTGTCTATTTCCAAAGGAAAACAGGATCAGCTATTAATCACCATAAGAGACCAACGGTTACAAGTGCCATGTCTTTCTACAAATATCTCTGCATTGTAAAATTTGTATTTGAGGATGCAGGTTCAAAAGCTGACATGTCCTAGTATAACGATATGCAGGTGTAGTTTTCCCAAAGGTTCCTCTTAGCCCTTGTCAAAAACTGGGGCAAGAGATTGAGCCTTGTGATTTGTCCTCCTGCTTGCCCCTCCCTCACCTTCCTTTGTCATTTTAATTTAGGAAAATAAATTGATTTGCCGGTTCTGTGTTACAAAACTGTCAGTGCACTGTGTGGCTTCATGCTGTGCTCAGGGATTGTATGAGTTATACACTGTCACAACATATACAGCTTAATGTACTTATTCATAATCCATAACAATTTATTGGTTTTGTCTTTTTTAAAGAACATATTGCATATTCATATGGTTGTTTAATTATTTAAAGGATAACTATACTCAAAGAATAAAACATTTTTGACCGGACTTTGATAAGATAAATGTAAAAAAAAAATGCTTCACGGCGGCTTAGTGGTTAGCACTTCTGCCTCACAGCAGCGGAGTCGTGAGCTCGATTCCTGACCATGGCCTTATCTGTGTGGAGTTTATGTTCTCCCCATGTTTGTGTGGATTTATTACAGGTTCTCCAGTTTACTCCCACACTCCAAAAAAAAACTAGTAGGTTAATTGGCTGCCATTAAATTGACCTTAGTCTCTCGGTCTGTGTGTGTATGTAAGAGAATTTAGACCAAGCTCCAGTGGAGCAGGGACTGATGTGAGCGAGTTCTCTGTACATGCTGAAGAATTACTGGCACTATATAAATATCTGATGATGATGCTTAATTTTCTGCACTAACTGCGATCCCTGCTTGCTGTTTCACATGTTTGAAACGTGTGTCATTGTACATAACTAATTAAGGTCCCATTCAGGTGAATGGGAAGTTAACAGGAAAGGAGTTATTCACACCTGCTTGTCTTGTTTTCAACGAGTAGAGTTGTAGATGATAATGGTGTTCTCTGGGACTATTGGACCAATTGGGAATCCCGGCGTGCATTCTATGAGCGGAGCGTGGAAGATAAATCATTTTGGGAGGCGTTATCCCTTAAACAATCTAGTTTTATTTTTTATTCATTTTACTCTCCATTTTTATTTTATTTTCTCTTGGCATTCGTAACAAGTTATTTGCTAACTATATTGTTCACACCATACTTCATAAGTTAAGCAGTGGAGATATATTAGTTTTAATGAAAATGAAGGATCATTCATGAGATTATAAACCAAAACTGGGGCAGCACAATTTTTGAATTAAATACATGTCACTAGTTATAATTTGCTGCAAACAATATTTTGAAGCAGTCTTGTGCAAATTTATAAAAAGATTAGGAACTAGGCCGGGACCAAAAGTTAGGAGCCAGCGATCTCTTAAATATTGAAAACGTTTTTACGGTTGTGGTGATGCATATTGGCAGGTAATGTAGCATCATACCAATAGCGTTCAGCATAAATATTCATACTGCATTACTCTTTAACAGTCTCCTGTGTCTCCTAATTGTTTGACTCCTCCTCCTTGCAGTACATCTGCTGGGGATCCATTACAACTCATTCCCAGTGATTAGAGCTCCCATGCGCAGCATTTTAATGCGTTGAGTGCTTTTACAGAAGCTTCTACTGTTAGTCTCAACAAACCCTTGTTGCCATGACATCTAAAAATTGAAAAGGATTGAGGTGGGTATAGAGAAAGGTTGTGATGTGTATTGAAGGGGTGTAATGTCTGTAAGAGGGGCAAGCTGGGTGTAAGGGGGGGGGGTATGTGTTTAGTCTGCTATTAGATCCAGCGGCTTATTACGGAGGTTCCATAAACAACTAGGGTTCTGTTGAAATTTTGCATTGCCTTTATGTGTACATTTGCATACGATCAGCCTTGACTAACACATGGTTTAATGCACTGATGCATCCCTTTTGGAACAGTGCCTTATCTGCATTATAAGATAACAAGAAAGGTATGTACACATCAGACCTCTTTTCAAATGCTGCTTTATTTCAGTGAGTTTTCACCTATTCATGAGGTATTAGTGATGAGAGTGGGTAAACCCATTGAAATTATAAAATAATGCAGCACTTTTAAAAGAAACCTGTTGTACACAAAGCTTTGTTGTACCTAGTAAACATACAGGCATTGCTAGTAATTTATACAGGTTTGGTGGCCATATGTGTTTTCAATAAGATGTGCATGGTGGATTAAAATCTTCCATATCTGTATTATAAACCCAAAATTAGCACCTGTAATGATGTATATTACATGTTTATGTTCAGTGACTTTCCCATATCTTATAATCTCTCATTCATCTGTAGCTCACAACGTAGGAAGAAAAATATAATTTTTTTTAAACTCACAAATTTTGTTATTTAACAATTGTTTATAGCAGAGATGAAACTCATGTAATACTACAGCCTTGATGTGCAAGTCATCTGGTAGCTGCTAGAGTCAGTTCTGTTCTCCTCCCACTGACATGCTGTCTGTTCTAGTTGCTATTGCAACTGGGATGCTGAACAGTGATTGGAAGAGAAAATAACTGCAGCACTAGCCATGACTTCTATGACATGTATGTTTAAGCAGTGAAGAAACACTACATTTTCTGCAGGGCATGACTTGCATAGTTTAGTTGGTCGCGAAGGTTTGCAAACGTCACCAAATAGGGTTTTAGATGGAATGAAACAATCGTTTCCATAAAACAAACACTGTTGGCTTGTCTGTCATTTAATCAGTTAGTAATCTAGGATAAGTTGTTGTCTTAAATATTCCATTTTTATTATGCCTCCCACACAAAGGTGTTGTATAATCGCTGTTTTGCAGATGCAGGCGACACATGCTGGGCACAGTTGACCTATTTGCCTATGTACAGAAGGCTTAATGGATCTATTACATTGCATATTTTAAGTCAATAAAAAAGACCTGTATACAGATTTTCAAAAGCTATCCTTGTATATAGGAAATTTACTTTTTCTAATTAAAAAAAGCAAATGCATATATATTTTCTGTTGACAACATTAATTAAAATAAATGATAATTCAGTGATTACATTTATGGTAACCATTCTAGATTTTTGAGAATTTTCAGCAGATGTAGTAATCATTAGGTTATATGAATTCAAATGTAGAAACAAACACAGAAGAAATTGCACAATATAAAAATACTGCATGAAGAAAAAACATCTGTGCGCATGATCATATCAGTTTAATGAGAATAAACCATTTTCACACTGTTAGGCTTGGTACACACTGGAGCGTTTTTGTCCAATAGTCGGGCAAATCAGCCGACATATGACTGTTCGGTGGGAAGTCGGGTTAGTTTGTATAGTGACACAATGGTTCTGAGACAGAATGTTTTGTTTCAGAGTCACAGAAGCTAACGAAATTCGTTAGGACATGTGGATAGCTATATCAAGGCGGTATTGATCAGTGTGACAAAAATGAATGAATATTGCGCTGTCATTCTCCGAAGACTAGGGGACCAGTTGAAGAGCACAGATCTGAGGTAAATCATGTCCGTGTGTATGCATGAATCGCCAGACTGATCGGACCGGTACAATCGTTTGAGATAACACGTCAATCGGAAAATTCTTCAGTGTGTACCTAGCCTTATGCTTTCTCTCATTGGATGTCGTTTTGTTGTAAAAGTGGATAACAGGATTTAAACCAATTGTTATACAGTTTCTGTAGCAACTGCAACTTCATGTAAGTTAGATTTGTAAATTAGATTTTTAAATACAATAAGTGTTTTCGTTAATTGATCATAAATCCACACTTCCCCTGATTTTGTTACTTGATTTTTATCTTTTGGCTGCATAGTCTAGTTCATTTAGATTGTGCATCCAACTTTTTTTTTCACAGAGCTTTGTTCAGTTGAACATATCTATCATCTTTTACAACCAGTGACTGCTCCTCTGTTTATTTTGCTCTTGGAACCCAGTTTGTTGCAGACAGTATATACAGGCTACCATTCATATTAAAAGGCTGGGTACACACTACTGAAAGTTTCTTCCAATGCGATATAGTTAACGATTTGACCAACTACTGAAAATAAGTCTCTATTGGCATGCCGACTCGTGTGCACACTAAACATGTTTTATAAAATTTACCTCAGATCTGTGCTCTTCATTTGTCATAACCATCGGCTGAAAAGATCGTGACTTTGCACATTTCATAGAGATCCACGGACATTGCTGGTCCTGAGTGTATACACACTGCATAATTGGAACAACATTGTTGAACGAGATTTTTAGTTTGGTTTAAAAATCAAATAAGTGGATACATTTTTGAAGTGTGAACATTTGCTTTGAAGGAATAAAATAATAAACCATCTAAGCTTTTTAATTTAATTTTATTTTTTTTTCAATTAGGATCGCTTTGTCAAATTCTTTGGTGTACAATTATAGTTTTCTGTATTTGCCAAATTCTTACATTTGGTTTTCAGTTAATTGAACTTCGAAGTATGAACTTGCGGCTGAGAGGGCAAAATGCTCATACATTGTGCAACAACTTAGTTATTGTGTTCTGGAAACAATTTTTTTTTTCTTTGCTGTTTTTTTTTCTTTTTTTTAAGTAAGATTACTTTGTGTTTCCTTTTAGAAATAATTTTCCTCATATAAGAAATACAGTGCAGTTTGTCTTAGTAAATCAATTTTTTTCCCTGTTTCAAGCGGGTGGTTATTTATCCATTTTAGAAGTATCTCGAATGTATAACCATTGCATAACAAAGGACTTCTATGAGCTTTAAATCTGCACTTGTACACCTGCTGTTTTGGGGTGCATAGGTCAATCTTACATCTAACTACAGGTGACTTTATTGCCAGTTATCTTCTAGAGCAGTGTTTCCCAACATTAGTCCAGGTTTTCAGGATATCCACACTTGAGTACAGATGACTTACCGTAAATGGTCCCTCAGTTATTTTTTTCCAATCACCATTATATCCTTAAAACCTAGACTGTCAGGGGGGGAATTTAGTTACCTGTGAAGTCCCATTGGAGCATCTTGTGGCAAAACTCCTTGGAATGTTAGGGTAGTAAGACATTGTTGATTTTCTTTTTCTCGTACTTCCTAGAGATGTGAGCAGAAATCAGCAAGGACAGGACTTTGCAGATATTTGAATTCCCCCCTTAGAGAGGCTTGAAGACGGGAGTTGTGAATCACTGTTCTAGATGATTTATCTGTTGAAATTGTATTATGTTTTGCTGATCTACATTAAAGAGTTTTCCAATTTCAAAGTGGACTTGGAGGAAGGCATGTGCACAACAAAATCTCCTGTCCCTTTGTTGTTCATGAGAAATTTAAACTGGTAAATTGAGAACCCTCCCTAGGACCGTCACATTTACGAGATGCAGCAGTCTTCAGTAGTCATTTGTACTGTGGACCTCCATTGGAGACTTGCTGTAGCAGCACCAAAGGAGAGGAAGAATCTGGCACACAGGGCCAAATTGATATTTGACTTTCATGTCCATAGCCTTGTTGAATCAGAAGCCAGCTGTTATTTTAGCCTCATATGTGTCTCCTCTTTCTGTACTGCTACAGTTGCACCAAGTTTATAGTAGAGATCATTCGTACAAATGAAAGTGACTGCACACTCTCGCCACTCCCTCATGTATTAGTCTGAGGCAATGGAGATGTTGTGCTTGATCCAAACATGGGTAAATGTATTAATGTTTGACCTGACTTGACAATCAGACCGTGGTATTGAGTAGTGTGTCAACCCCTCTTCTTGTATGAGGGGTTAACACATCCCAATCATAAATAGACTTCTAGTAGGTAGGATTCGCCAGGTATTAATTGGTATATTAATCGAGACAGGTGGAGACTTGCATGGGAGAATCCTTCCCTAAAACAGAATATTCTAACAATGTTTTTTACGAAGGCTTCTACATTGTACAGCCGGCAGCTGCTTGCATTGCCCCCTTAACAGCAGTAATAAGAGTGTCGCCCTTGAAAGTGACGTAATTCTCTGGTGCCAGGATGTTCATTGTTCGGAATTGTTACAGGTGACTTTTTGAAACAGTCAGGATTAGCAGTGTGTCAGGGAATGACAGGTTTGCGCTGAAGATGTCAAGGTAAGCGTTGTTGATGTTTTTCTCATCGCTCTTTAGTACCATACCCCTATTATTGACATATAATGCAAGAATATTACACGTGAGGTAGAAAAGCAATATATACTGTACCTGATTTTAATCAATAGTATCATTTAATTTTCAATATTTTGCTATTTAACGTGTTTATTTTATGGAAATATAATGTAGGTTATTTTTTAAGAATGAAATTATTGTAAGTGTAACATCCTTCTAGATAGTTTCTGCATTTCTGATAAGTATATATGGACATTTATAGGTTATTGTTTAGGGTTATTTATTAATAAATTCACTATCTTTCCTAAGAATGAATGTATACTGCCTGACAGGCAGTCACAAAGCTGATGATGGCTCAACTGCTGCTGCTTTTCTTCTTCAAGGGCTACATTACATAGGCACTATCGGAGCTGGATTAAGGCTTTAGAGAGCCCAGAGCAATTCAGACTGCGATCCCTATTGTCTAGACAGATGTGCATACATTCAAAGAGGGTGGAGGGCCACGGGCACCTGTGGGTGTCATGATGGTGTTATTCTGCATTATAATCTTTTTATATTTTATGATGTTTATGCACAATGACACATAGGAGAGTACAAGCCGTGTTTGCTGGGTTTTGTACCAGGCTTTGTACCCTTGCCCTGACTGGGGAGGTCCTTCTCCATAGTCGTCTAGTCACAATTGTGTACCAGATACAGAGCAATAGTGCAAAGAACATTATTTCGCCTTTGTACTGGAGATATTTAAATGAGCTGTAAGAGATGAGAGTGCTTGAAGACACTACCTTTTTGCCCATTGCAAAAGCTTTCCACTGTTTTTTTTTAATGCACAGTGATGTATGATTAACCACTGTTTTCAATGGAGTGCCATTTCCGCAAGATATGTCGCGCAAATAGTTCATTGCACTAATGTCACAAACTCCATAAATATGACTTGAAATAAAGTCAACTACTATTACCTTCTTTAGTTAAATAATAGCCTTAAAAGCAGTTTACTGAAAAAAAAATCAGGAAAGGTTTAATTACCTTACACTCAAAGTTTCTTAGTCCAACTGGACAGAGCTATTCCTTTTTCACAGTGATTCTAAGCAGTGCTACCACCACTCTTCGCTCTCTGGGCTGCCTTCAGGCTGCAGCTGAATGTAGCCAGGCCGGAGCTTCATTTGGTGCTTTGGCTGGACACACAATTGAGCTTCCCTGGAGTCTGCTTCTAAAGCTGCCTCTGACGTTGCACAATCCCCCTTACTTCCCCACTCTCTCAGATCAATGGATGAAGAGTTGGCAGTGGCACTCATGCAGCCACTGATACCCGGAACACGTGCTGTGAGTAGTTATGCGGAGTCCATCCAGAGTGATGCTCTAGGCACCATTACTACTTCATGAGCTCCTCCGTGGGCGGAGAATTGCTGTGCAGAAGTGATGGGGAGGGCGCCTTGAAATGATTTGCTGCATGACTCAGTTGCAGATCCTGGTTAATTCATAATATGTGCAGCTGCTAACGTCATTGTAGGCGAGCTTAATTATGCCAGCGGCTGCTCTAGCATTAAAAGACGTTATTAACATTTATGCCTTGACTCAGTGGCCCCCTACCCAGAGCACGGAACCCTAGGCAGCTGCCAAATAGAAGCGCCGGCCCTGTTTCCTTCTTCAAGTTTTGTTTCTCCAGTCCCCATGGCTAGAATGCAGTTAGATCTTTACAGTTCTGCCATAAAGTGTACATTGGTGAAGTGCCCAGGCTATCATTGTCACGTGAACAGTTTATTCCATTTCGCCTGCTCTAATTGCATGGATGCTCTGCTTTAGAGGACTGCTATTGTAGACAAATTCACGGTTCCATATTAATTTTTATGATGGACTTTTCAGTGCTACAGAGGATAATAAAAATCTTTTAAATCTTAGAAATCATTACCCTGATGTTGTTCAATTGCCTTTTTTCGGATGTGCTTTGAATGTTCTTTGATCTTGGTGAAAAATCTTTTGTTTGGAAATGCACAAACCAGCTGGGGTACCTCGCGAATGTGTCTATTTTTAAAATTAATTGAAACAATTTTAATTGTAGACAGGTAGACTCAAATCAGTTAAATATGTGGCCTTCAAAGACAATAGATTCTTCCAGTATCTATTTAGGTGTATTTTAGACAATGAGGTGAAGGGTTCTGTCTTTCATTATGCACTGATGGGAGACCAGCAATGCCTGTGCAATGCAACTGGTTTTTTTCTTTACCTCCTCTGGCCTGTTTTTACTCAGAGAAACCTGTTCTTTTGTTTACTAAACAAACAGTGGTGTTTCTAGGGATACAAATGAACATTTTTTACAAGTTTTTGCCTGATATGCTGCCTACTGATTTTCCTTTGGTCCTGATAGTCCTGCTTTAAAATGTATACACATTGAACTTGCAAGCTATGTTTCTTACTTTGCGTTGCTTCTGCATGCAATTCATGGGTACTTTTGTGTACTTTTATTTGTAATGTAATGGCTATTTAACACCGTATACATTTGTATAGATGCATTCACACAAATTTGCATTCCACTTCCAATAAGTGTATTTCAAAGCTGCTGTGAAAAGTAGAATTTAAGTACAATAGGATAGTGAGG
The DNA here is from genome assembly GCF_038048845.1 of Mixophyes fleayi. NCBI lineage: Eukaryota > Metazoa > Chordata > Amphibia > Anura > Limnodynastidae > Mixophyes > Mixophyes fleayi. The sequence continues at coordinate 294,303,480 of NC_134402.1, forward strand.
GTAAAAAAGGAATTTTGCTGTGTAGGAACGGAGTGTCTTTCCCCTTATTTGGCTTCTAATACATGCATGGTGTACAAACTGTAACCAAGATAGATACTTACTATTTTTAGTATCTAGTCAGTACTGACTGCAATAATTAGGGCTAATGAAGATATACTTCTCTACTACACAGTGCAAATGTTTAATTTAGAAACCTGGTTATACAAAGTTTATTTACATGGGAACCTGTGTTCATGCTTGATGGGTACAGAGATGTCTTGTCTGATAAAAGGTCAACAGAAGCAAGGATAGTGCATCAGGTAGCATGTTGTCCACAATCCACATGAACACACATCTTTTGAGATGTGGGGGTAAATGTATTAATCTCCGGATTCTTGAACTCCCGCGAATTCGGCGTCTTCAGCGCTTAAATTTAAAGCTGCGCTGCCTTGTAAAGGGAAGTTTCCCTTTACAAGGCAGCGCCGCTTTAAATTTAAGCGCTGAAGACGCTGAGATCGCGGGAGTTCAAGAATCCGGAGATTAATACATCTACCCCGTGGTATACGTTTTTTATGATTATCCTTTAAGGTATATTCATCCAGTAACAAACTGATATCCTACATTACATGAAGAATGAATATGGATGTGAAATATATTGCTTTGGAGGGAAATTTTGCTTATGGTTTTTTTTCTGTTTGTTACTAGGTTTTTGTCCAAAATGAATACATACGCTGTCAGAGTGAAAACATGGCTGTTATCTACGTGGCATGTTAAAGTTCCGGATCCTTGGTTAGGAGCTTGCATTAACTGGATTCAAGAAGAAAACTGTGGTTCCTCTATGTCCCAGGCTGAAATCAATAAACAGGTTTTTGAGCAATGGCTACTTACTGACCTAAGAGATTTGGAACATCCACTGTTACCAGCTGGTGTATTGGAGTCTCTGAAATTTGAACTCAGTGGGTATTATGCTATTCAGATAGATTCTTTAGTTGACGTCAGCTTACCCGCATACTCGCAACTTCAAAAGTTGAGAGGAAGAGGCAATGCGAATGACCAAGTTACTGCTACAACACAAGCATCACAACAGCCATGGGAATCAAAGCCATCCCGTATGCTTATGCTGCAGTTAACAGATGGAACTCAAAATATACAGGGAATGGAATACCAATCTGTACCAGTGCTTCATACAAGCCTTTCACCAGGAACCAAAATCTTGCTACAGGGTACCATATCTTGTCGTCTTGGTGTCCTCCTCCTTAAACCTGAAAATGTGAAAGTTCTTGGTGGTGAAGTGGAAGCTCTTGTAGAGGAATATGCACAAGATAAAGTTCTTTCAAGGCTGATTGGGATGGAAGAAAATATTTTGCCACAGAGGACCACTGTACAAGATCAGGTTGCTGTAAGCCCTCAGGATGCAATGGGACAAGCATTAGGTTTATCAGATGAAGATCTGTTAGCAAGTCTTGATGAGAATGATGAATTGACTCTAAATAACAACACTGTTCCTGAAAGTGGATATTACAGTAGAAGTGACAATTCAAGTTATAGTTCAAGTATTTCATACTTGGACCAACAACATACACAAGTGTCAAGCATTAGACAAGCCCGATTTCCAGCTTCAAATGAACCTGCTCAAGTTTATATAAGAGATCATGTAGAGGACGTATATGATTTAGATGACGAATTGTTTTTGGAGGAAGAAATTCAGAGAGAATTAGAGGAAATGTCAATGGGCCAAGTTGACATCACAAAGCAAAATCAGAATTCATCTACAGGAATATTGTCTTCTACAGATATTACTCCCCATAATTCCTCTACCAGTTTGACTGCGATAGATAACGTCTTCTCAGATCACCTAAGTAATCCTCCATTCACCTATTTGTCAAATGTATTGACTAACAGAAGTAACACAATAAAATGCGTGAGGCTGAAGTCCTTTATTGTAACTCTAAATGGAAATCTCACCAGTAGCAGCGGCATCTGGAGTATAAAAGCCAAAATATCTGATGGAACAGGTTATCTCGATGTGGAGTTCAGCAATGATGTTCTTACAAAGCTTATAGGGTTTTCAGTACCTGAAATGAAAAAGCTTAAAAGGGATCCTGGGCAGCAACATAAACTTATGGCGGGTCTTCAAAAATGCCAGAGGGAGCTTACTGACTTCTGTGGGTTAATGAATATTTCATACAACCCTGAAAAGTCAGAAGCAAGTGTACTGGCTTTGCAAGATATCGATGAAGAAACTAGGCTATGTTTAAGGAGACGGTTAAATATGTAACAATTATCTTTAGTTGCAGACCAAGTTCTTTCAAAGTATAGAAACTTGCACATGTTTATTTGCATGTTATTACTTGTTGTTTTAAAGTGAACATAAAATATTTCAGATAAGTCATTTACATAGTACCTAGTGTACTGTGTAAGTGTAAATAGTAGAATTTGTATATGCTCCATCTTACATTAACACTCCCCTATATTGGGATCACCCACGAAGCAGGGAAGCTGAAGAAAAGCAGTGCAAATAGAGTATTTGCGTGCCAACTCTTGACCAGAGTGCCCACATTTGCATATACAGCATATGCTGTTTTTCTATGCTCTCTAACAAGTAAAGGACATACAAAAACTCAACTTTTTATTTTACACTTACATTATGCACTTCTCTAATATAACAAATCTTCTCTAAAATGGCAAGTTGTTATTTTTAGGTTTGGTTATTTTTCATAGTTTCTTTTTTCTTGTTTTTATCATGGACGGCACAACCCAATCTTAATTACACTAATGATAGGTACCAAATGTGATGAGTGTGTATATATACTTTTTCTTTTTTTTAAAGCTGGAAACTAAATCTGTGTTTTTCCACATGATCACACTGAATAAATCTTATTGGATCAGTGGATGGTAAAGGAACAATTCATATTTACTTAATGGAAAACATCACTGCTTTGTTCTTTCAGCACTTATATGTGCGAATGTTACCTCATATTTTAGTTAATGTTTCCCCAGATAGATAACATTCAGATCTTACTAAAAAAAAAAGTGTACATAGTGCATATAATTCATTGTTTCCTCCATTGTGTCTTATGTTGGTTTGACTGATTAAAGTATATTTTATTGTATTTTATTCTTCTTTTACATGCATATCATTGGTTAATTTTGATAAATATATTACTATTCTATTGTTTTGTACACAGCTCCTTTTTTTATGCCTCAGTAATAGAAGGAATGCTATGCATAAGCATTTCTTCTTCAGCAGCAAGGGGAACACAGACTGTGGATTTTGTTTCACCACTGCAGCGTTCAGGCAGAGAGGGCAAAATAATCATGCTCTCTCTCTATTTTAGGGGCATCTGAGGTATCCTGGCCCATTAGGGTGCGATTTGCTTAAATATCAGTGTGTTTCTGACAGCTAAACATCTCATTCATTTCAAGATACTCCCATTAAATGTAGAGGATAAACCTGTGGAAGTGCTCCACTCGAAGTGATTGTGCCTGTCTTCTCTTCATTGACTCCTATCTGTCTCCTAGGAAATTGACTTCAGAGGGTTGAAGATTTTACTCTAACTTCTTCCTATTGTCCAAATGAGATTCTTCCTATTGTCCAAATGAGATGGTTCCTTCTGGGCATTTTTTGGAAGGGGAGTGTCCTGCATCCTTTCACATCCTCATATGGGAGGAACGCAAGTGTTTTCTTTGCTTTGTATTTCAAGGTGTTTACATCCAGTTTTGGGTGTCTTTGCTGCTGGTTATCAGCAAGTGATAAGTCTACTCTCTCATTCTGTGAGGATGTTATGGTGAAGACCCATTACAAGGAACTGCCGGTTTGTCATTTCCAGGTTACTATTAAGCTCCTGGGGGCAGATTCAATTACTAAAAAAATCGCTGCATAGTGTCCAGGAACAGCAGCGAGACAGTAAGTGGCAATTTTTGTTTAGTGAAACACTTTCTTTTGCTCATGCCCCATAGAGGTGCGAGCAAAAGTAAGCGTTACTTTTTACTGTGTAAACGGTAATAAAGTGCGGCCAATTGAATCTGCCCCCTGGAGTTGCAAAGCTGAATTATAAAAAGATAGCCCAGATCATCTCTATCACTACGGACTTCCATGGTGTTCCTGGGCGTCCATTTAGATAAAGTTTCCAGAGTGTTTGTTCCCCAAGATTTGCTCTCTCCAGGAGCTGTTCTCTTCTCTATGTTTGATACACTTGCACACTACCATCTGATACTGCATGAGGATGGTTTGCAACTATGGTTTTGAACATGGAAACAGTATGTGCAGTTCACTATGAGCGTCATTCAAAATGCTCGCACTGCATTCATAGAATAGGTCGCTGAATCTCTGGACTGTTTCTGGCTGACGCGTCCTGGCCGTCTCCATGACGACCGGGAGGTCACTTCCGATTCTCGGCCCAGCCGTTGCTAAGGCATTGGTCGGGACACTTTTTGTGTGCAAATGCCGCGCCCAGCATAGGGGCAGCCGGCTGCGTGCGCAACTTGTTAAATTAGTTAACAGCCTTCTGGGTTGATTAAATGCTGCTGTGCCTCCCAATTGTTTATTGGTCAATCTATGCATATAAGAGAGGGTTTAGTCTCCCTGCCGGTTATAGCAGTCAGTTCTTGTTAGCTGACCTGCTCCTTCTGTTTACTCTGATTATTGGATTGATTGCTGTGTAGGACCCTTGGCTTGTTTTCCTGGATTCAATTATTTGCTCGTGGCCCTGACCTTTTGCCTGTATCGCACCACGCCTTCTGCTTCTGTCCTTGGACCCTGGCCTGTTCCTGATCATCCTTACCACCTGTCATCGCCTCCTACTCTGTGCTGCGGTGTTACTCATAAGCTTACAATATGTTGAGTTTAAGACCTGGGGGCATCTGAGTACCTGTGAGCGCATCTAGTCTTTACGCGAAAGGCGACTGCTAAAGGTGAAGGCCTGTATTCAGAAGTTCTGCAAGCTTATGATAATAGCCGTCAGCTGTAACAGTTATACTATAAGTCCCACATCAAGAAGTCCTTGTTTGTTCTGGGTGACTTTGCTAATAAACCAAACCAAAATCTTGCCCTAGCACTGACTCTGGGAGTCAGCTTACAGTAGTTTCCAGCTCTGTCCTGCCTGAAACCATAACTACTTGGTTGCCAAGGTGAAAGTCTTGTGCATACATGGAACAACCAAGCAATATGAGAGAACACTTTTAGCCAGTCACATTTAAAAACCAAACAGTTATGGTGGTGGCTGACACAGTGCTTATCTGCTTATTCTGGGGCAAGACTTCACACTGTTTAAAGAGGTCCTTTGTGAGCAAGTATGGCTGGAAATGTCGGCAACTGATTCATCGGTCGGAAGCCCGGTCTTAACGGATATGCCTAGACAATAGTGTCTGGACCTTGATCTTTGCGGGTGGACATCCCGAAAGGCTATCTTGGGGTGTCACAGCAGGACTTCCACAAAGTGTCCCTGTTCAGGTAAGCATGGACAGTCCAAAGAAGCATTGGCTGGTGACATCACAGATGATCCCTCCCCGTCTGACGGTGAGAATACGGAGTCCACACTACCAAATTTGTTTGCTTTTCAGGAGTTTGCTCATGACCACCTTAAGGACACAACTTTAGAACATGCATTTAAAAGTGTGACTGAGGTGAACAGTGTAGCAAAAACACCCAGCCTGCAGAAGGTATACCATATTTTATTGTTTAAAATACTTTTCTGTATCCACATGATGGAACGTTTCCTTAAAGGGGTCTCAGCCTTATACCACAAGCCCACTGCCTCTATCCAACTGAAAGGCTGTTCTCTCTTTTTCCCCATTTGAAACGGGACCCGGCAGGGTTGTTTTCTTTCCCCCTCCCTTTTGCATTGGTCATAGAACCCCTAGCCAAGAAAATATGCTTAAACCCTGATAGCACCGGTATACACTTGCCGTCTAGCACCCATAAGATCGGGCTCTATGCAGATGACATTCTTCTTACAATTACCAAACCTCTAACCATACTCCCTAATCTATTTCAAATTGTAAAATCAATTCAACTAAAACAAACATCCTGGATTTCCACATTCCCCCCTAAATTGAAACCACTTCTAGAACTGAATTTTCCTTTTCAATGGAAATCCGACCACATTAGATATCTGGGTATAGCACTCACCAGAAAGGTGGAAAACCTCTATCGAGCTAACTATCCCCCACTCATAGCTAGCATCAAAAGAGACTTGGCATCCTGGGACAAACTCATAATATCCTGGATGGGACGGATTACATTAGTAAAGATGAATTTGCTTCTAAGACTACTATACCTCGTTCACACTCTCCCCATTAGAGTCCCTCCCTGAACACTAAAAATTTTGCAAACCTCTTTAATGCGCTTTTTTCTGGTCAAACAAGAGACCTAAGTTATATAAAATTATGGATATGTCTGCGCTGACTGGTATTTAGCTGCCCCTGTCTATTGACATACAACCCATCTATGTATGTATATAGATAAAACTTTTGAAAGTAATAGACAAGTATGGCGCTTATACTCTAACAGATGAATAAAAGTATATAAATTCCAAAAACATACAGTCACTTTGAAACTGCCTAAAACGATCCAACTCAAGTCCAGAAAAGTATTGTCCCATACAATATCCTCAATGTTCCCGAATTCAAGTTCTCAGTTCATAGGAAAATAATATTTATCCTAGTATTATGTTCTCCGCCGATGTTCATCCATACAAAAAATAAAAAGATCACATTACCATAGGTCAATGCAATTCCTTATGATCAATGCATATATAGCACCAGTGTGGTATTAGATTTAAATTAATCACCACTGTGTGTAATAAATCACTTTTTCATTAGGTAATACACTTACATAAGAAGAAACTTCTTGTCCAAAGTAAAAGCATATATGGAACTCTTCAATAATTTTCACATTGATCTCTGGATTTTATCTCAAAGACAGCAAAAGAAGAGAAAAATGCTCCACATAGTGCATTATCCAAAATTATTCTATTTAATGTTTACACACCATAAAAACAAATAAAATAAGTACATAAGAGGATTGTTGCGGACGGTCCCGATAAAGCTGGACCCTTACCCTGTGTAAGATGGTATCAGGCGTGTAGGGAAACCTCTATGTCCCTCTCCATAGATCAGGAAGCCGGCTGGTTACCGTTCCACGCTCCACAACACTAGAGTTTCAGATTCCAAACTGTCTCGGGTAATCCGCGATTTTCCTCCTAGTCACCACATCTGCCTCCAACGCGTTTCAATTTTACAAAATCTTTATCAAGGCTGTGGTGAATACAATCTGCAAGTCTTTAAAAAACACTTCCATCCAATCAGGGCTTCCCAAATTTGCATAGAGTTACTATGGTTACCCGTCCAAGCTCGGGTTATTATATTTGAAGATAAGTCCTGGAAACTTTATAAATGCCTTCTTAATTATCACAATATATCCCAATGAATAATTGGTTTATACATACATAAAACATCTAAAAGATTTAGAAACTTTGTCCCGATTAGCTCAACGTTGCCATGGCAACCTGTTAGAACCCGGGTTTAAGCATATAAAGTGAAAACCAAACATTTTAAATTAATCCTCTCAAAGGGGATATCTACATAATATATTTGAGCAAAGGACTTAAAATAGGGAACAAACCATATAAAAAGAATAGTACCAAATGAATGGAAAAAGATATGAATGGTTACCATGGTAACCCGTTAGATCTATACTACTCCACTTAGAAGGATTTCGGAAGATATCATTCCTCACATTTTTATCAACAATTCTTCAAAAATCCACACAATCTTTTAGGTTACACCTTATGTTGTACTATAAAGAAAACCCTAAACACTAAAATTCATGAAATCTACAACATTTGAAACTTCCTTATAAAAACCATTTAACTTCGAAGTCCGAATTTAAACCCTTCGGTATCAATGTATCCATTGAGTAAATAAATCTCATTTCTGTCTTAGCCAGTTCTTCTTTAGATTCTTTTTTTCCTCCAATCCCCCAGATCTTTTTAAGACCACAGAAATATTTAATTGATGAAACATTACATTCATGTTCCGTCTTAAAATGCAATGATAAGGAGTGTAAATCATATCCCTTTCTGATATTCCTTATGTGTTCCGCCCAACGTTCTCTCAATTTTCGGCTTGTTCTCCCTATATATTGTTTTTTACATTCACACTCTACTAAATAGATACAATTGTTGGTATTGCATGTGATAAAATCTTCGATCTTGTAAACTACCCCAGTGCTACTAGATTTCACTTCCACCCATTTGGAGGATTCAGATTTTACATTCCTACATACAATGCATGTACCGCATCTAAAAAAACCTTTAGACTTATTCAATGTTCTTTGGGGTTTAGAAGTTACACTTTTGACTAAAATGTCCTTTAGTGTTGGTGTTTTTCTATATATAAAGCCAGGGCGGTTTTTTATCGAATCTTCCAACTCCCTATCTTTTCTTAAAATGGGCCAGTGTTTTTTAATAACCCTTTCAACCTGTTTATAATAAGGATTGAATTTCATGATGAACGGAATGCCCAAATCCTTATGGATATCCCTCTTATTGGTACTCTGATTTGACTTAGGTATAAGAAGTCTATCTCGTTCTATATTCTGGACTTTGTCAATCATTAAATCTAATTTATCATTCTCATATCCCTTTCCTACAAATTGTTTTTTTAAAGAAAGCTTGTTGTTTATACACTTCCACTTTAGTACAATTTCGTCTTACTCTTTGAAATTGACCTGTCGGGATGTTTTCAAGCCATTTTACATAGTGGTTGCTGTTCACCGGAATGAAGGAGTTAGAGTCGGTAGGTTTATTATAATTTTTTGTACAGATATTACCTTCCTCTATATATATATATATGTAGGTCCAAAAAATGTATCTCTTGTTGACTAATATCAAAAGTAAGATGAATATTATATGGATTTTGATTTAATGAATTGCAAAACTCTGTCAGAGTAGAGGTATTCCCCTTCCAAATAAAAAATATATTGTCTATGAAGCGGTACCATGAGACCAGATTCGCCCCCGCTATGGGGTCTATTCTAACTTGATGTTCCTCCCACCACCCCATAAACATGTTGGCGTAGCATGGGGCGAATCTGGTCCCCATGGCCGTGCCCTTCAATTGCATGTAAAAATCTCCTGAGTACCAAAAAAAATTGTTACTTAATATAAATAATATGCCTTCCAAAATAAATTCTTTGAGCCCTTCTTCCATTTCCACTAGATTTATATAATATTCGATTGCCTGTAGACCCTGGTTATGATCTATAATCGTATACAGAGAACTTACATCAGCAGTAACTAGCGTATAACCCTCTTGCCAAACAATAGATTTAAGTTTATTAAGTAAATCCATGGTATCTCTTAGATATGATGGAATGTATTCCATGAATTTCTGAAGATGGTGATCTATAAATTGTGATAAATTGGAGGTGATTGATTCCGTTCCTGCTACAATAGGTCTACCGGGGGGACATATCGGGTTCTTATGAATTTTCGGGAGGGTATAAAAAACCGGGATGGATGGGTTATGAATGATTATAAAATCCCCAATCTCTTTGGTTATAACCCCCTTTTGCATATTCAGATCTAACCAGGTTTTTAATTTTCGTGAAGTTAATGCTGATGGATCTGTATTAAGTGCGTGGTAAGTATTCTCATCCCCTAATTGTTTCATAACCTCTTGATTATATTGATCCACACTTTGGATAACCACACTACCCCCTTTATCCGCGGGTTTAATAATTATCTGTTTGTTATCCTTTAAATTCTTTAACGCATCCCGTTCTCCCTTATTTAGATTGAGGGTTATTTTACCTCGTTTCATTTTACCAAGGTCTTCTCGTACCAAATTTTCAAAAGTCTCTACCCAATGACCTTTACAATGGGCAGGAAAAAAGGTTGACTTTGGTTTAAAAATATTTCTTTCTTTTTCTCCTATCTCCTTTTGGTCATTCTTTTGAAAAAACTTTTTTAATGCCAACTTCCTCATGAATTTCGTGAGATCTACAAAGACCTCAAATTCATCTACTTTGTTAAAAGGTGCGAATTTGAGGCCCTTTTGTAATACATTGTTCTCTTCCTTAGTTAATTGGTGAGTACTTAAATTATAGATTTTGACTCCTTCCTTATCACCTGATTTTTGATAGGAGTATCCTTTGTTTCGGTTTTCCCTTTTTTGAGGAATGGTATGTTATTCTTCTTTTTTATACCTCCCCTTTTTCCCCTCTTTTTTTTATTTTTTTTATAGGATTTATTTAATAGTCGGATCTTCCTAAAAAAAATTCCTGCCTCTCATCTTTTCTGTATTTACTTCTTCTATTTTTCCCATATTTCATAGGAGAGGTATTATAGGTGTTTCGTGCCTGCCTTTCTTGCTGGTATCTCCATGTATTATTAGGTCTAGACTCCTCTCTCCTAAGATTTCTCACATACCTCCCCCTTTGGTTTTGATCTCTATCCTGATCATACATTTGCTCTCTTCTATATCTATCAATTGATTGTCCCCTTCTTTGTTTATTGGAAATCCTCAGAATTGTTGGAGATTTTAAATGTGTTTCTTTCTTCTTCATATCTGTCCCCCTGGTTATTCTCCTTGGGATTTTTTTCATTTCTATGTTTTTCCCTAGGTCTACTGACAGGTAAGGGTACAGAGTCCTTCCTCAGATCTAATTTGTCCCTCCAATATTTTTTAAACTTTTTTTCCTTAATAGTATTCTCATGTCTTTTGAGTTTACTACAGGATAGTTCTTCTAATTGTTTAAAATCTTCTAATTCAGAGAAAGGGGAAATTAGTGATTTCAAAACTTCTATTTCTTTACTAAGGGTAGCTAAATCTCTTCTCCTTTCATTAACAATTAGTTCCATTAATGAGAATGAACAATTTTGTATGATCTTCTGCCATTTTTCCATAAACTCTTCAGAGTCTGTTTTCAATGTAGGGCCCTTGATTATTTGTAGCACTTTGGGGATCATATTCTCTGCCAAATACTTCTCTAAGGTGGCAATCTCCCACCATACCTTACTTTCTTTAATGAGTTTCCTTTCTAATCGGACCATTATTCCCTCTAAGTCATCTTCAAAAAAGTCAAAATTCTTACTATCTTCATGTTCATCAAATAAATGTTCTAATATGGTTTGACGATTTTCCCTATATCTGAACATTTTGTCCGCAGCAGACAACACCAAAGATAGGTAATAAAATCAAATGTTTTATATAAAATTATGGATATGTCTGCGCTGACTGGTATTTAGCTGCCCCTGTCTATTGGCATACAACCCATCTATGTATGTATATAGATAAAACTTTTGAAAGTAATAGACAAGTATGGCGCTTATACTCTAACAGATGAACAAAAGTATATAAATTCCAAAAGCATACAGTCACTTTGAAACTGCCTAAAACGATCCAACTCAAGTCCAGAAAAGTATTGTCCCATACAATATCCTCAATGTTCCCGAATTCAAGTTCTCAGTTCATAGGAAAATAATATTTATCCTAGTATTATGTTCTCCACCGATGTTCATCCATACAAAAAATAAAAAGATCACATTACCATAGGTCAATGCAATTCCCTATGATCAATGCATATATAGCACCAGTGTGGTATTAGATTTAAATTAATCACCACTGTGTGTAATAAATCACTTTTTCATTAGGTAATACACTTACATAAGAAGAAACTTCTTGTCCAAGGTAAAAGCATATATGGAACTCTTCAATAATTTTCACATTGATCTCTGGATTTTATCTCAAAGACAGCAAAAGAAGAGAAAAATGCTCCACATAGTGCATTATCCAAAATGATTCTATTTAATGCTTACACACCATAAAAACAAATAAAATAAGTACATAAGAGGATTGTCGCGGACGGTCCCGATAAAGCTGGACCCTTACCCTGTGTAAGATGGTATCAGGCGTGTAGGGAAACCTCTATGTCCCTCTCCATAGATCAGGAAGCTGGCTGGTTACCGTTCCACGCTCCACAACACTAGGGTTTCAGATTCCAAACTCTCAGGTAATCCGCGATTTTCCTCCTAGTCACCACATCTGCCGCCAACGTGTTTCAATTTTACAAAATCTTTATCAAGGCTGTGTGGTGAATACAATCTGCAAGTCTTTAAAAAACACTTCCATCCAATCAGGGCTTCCCAAATTTGCATAGAGTTACTATGGTTACCTGTCCAAGCTCGGGTTATTATATTTGAAGATAAGTCCTGGAAACTTTATAAATGCCTTCTTAATTATCACAATATATCCCAATGAATAATTGGTTTATACATACATAAAACATCTAAAAGATTTAGAAACTTTGTCCCGATTAGCTCAACGTTGCCATGGCAACCTGTTAGAACCCGGGTTTAAGCATATAAAGTGAAAACCAAACATTTTAAATTAATCCTCTCAAAGGGGATATCTACATAATATATTTGAGCAAAGGACTTAAAATAGGGAACAAGCCATATAAAAAGAATAGTACCAAATGAATGGAAAAAGATATGAATGGTTACCATGGTAACCCGTTAGATCTATACTACTCCACTTAGAAGGATTTCGGAAGATATCATTCCTCACATTTTTATCAACAATTCTTCAAAAATCCACACAATCTTTTAGGTTACACCTTATGTTGTACTATAAAGAAAACCCTAAACACTAAAATTCATGAAATCTACAACATTTGAAACTTGCTTATAAAAACCATTTAACTTCGAAGTCCGAATTTAAACCCTTCGGTATCAATGTATCCATTGAGTAAATAAATCTCATTTCTGTCTTAGCCAGTTCTTCTTTAGATTCTTTTTTCCTCCAATCCCCCAGATCTTTTTAAGACCACAGAAATATTTAATTGATGAAACATCGCCCAACGTTCTCTCAATTTTCGGCTTGTTCTCCCTATATATTGTTTTTTACATTCACACTCTACTAAATAGATACAATTGTTGGTATTGCATGTGATAAAATCTTCGATCTTGTAAACTACCCCAGTGCTACTAGATTTCACTTCCACCCATTTGGAGGATTCAGATTTTACATTCCTACACACAATGCATGTACCGCATCTAAAAAAAACCTTTAGACTTATTCAATGTTCTTTGGGGTTTAGAAGTTACACTTTTGACTAAAATGTCCTTTAGTGTTGGTGTTTTTCTATATATAAAGCCAGGGCGGTTTTTTATCGAATCTTCCAACTCCCTATATTTTCTCAAAATGGGCCAGTGTTTTTTAATAACCCTTTCAACCTGTTTATAATAAGGATTGAATTTCATGATGAACGGAATGCCCAAATCCTTATGGATATCCCTCTTATTGGTACTCTGATTTGACTTCGGTATAAGAAGTCTATCTCGTTCTATATTCTGGACTTTGTCAATCATTAAATCTAATTTATCATTCTCATATCCCTTTCCTACAAATTGTTTTTTTAAAGAAAGCTTGTTGTTTATACACTTCCACTTTAGTACAATTTCGTCTTACTCTTTGAAATTGACCTGTCGGGATGTTTTCTATGGGGTCTATTCTAACTTGATGTTCCTCCCACCACCCCATAAACATGTTGGCGTAGCATGGGGCGAATCTGGTCCCCATGGCCGTGCCCTTCAATTGCATGTAAAAATCTGAGTACCAAAAAAAATTGTTACTTAATTTAAATAATATGCCTTCCAAAATAAATTCTTTGAGCCCTTTTTCCATTTCCACTAGATTTATATAATATTCGATTGCCTGTAGACCCTGGTTATGATCTATAATCGTATACAGAGAACTTACATCAGCAGTAACTAGCGTATAACCCTCTTGCCAAACTATAGATTTAAGTTTATTAAGTAAATCCATGGTATCTCTTAGATATGATGGAATGTATTCCATGAATTTCTGAAGATGGTGATCTATAAATTGTGATAAATTGGAGGTGATTGATTCCGTTCCTGCTACAATAGGTCTACCGGGGGGACATATCGGGTTCTTATGAATTTTCGGGAGGGTATAAAAAACCGGGATGGATGGGTTATGAATGATTATAAAATCCCTAATCTCTTTGGTTATAACCCCTTTTGCATATTCAGATCTAACCAGGTTAAATATTATTTTCCTATGAACTGAGAACTTTGAATTTGGGAACATTGAGGATATTGTACGGGACAATACTTTTCTGGACTTGAGTTGGATCGTTTTAGGCAGTTTCAAAGTGACTGTATGCTTTTGGAATTTATATACTTTTGTTCATCTGTTAGAGTATAAGCGCCATTCTTGTCTATTACTTTCAAAAAAGACCTAAGTTCTCCACTCATATCCTTCAACGTTGCCCCAGGACAGGTGGCCTTAGCATCCCCAATCTTCACAATTATTACTATGCAGCTCGATTAGCCCAATGTGTGCAATAGCATTCCCCACCGGGAACCAGGATATGGGTTGATATAGAATCAGCCCTACTGGAGGGCTCACCGATTTTCTCTGTTCTCTGGATCCCAGCTGCACAATGCACAGCCCCTACTCGATTTCATCCAGTGCTGGCCCTCTCCCTCTCAATATGGTCCTGCTGCAATAGAATGGCATCTCACGCCCTACCCCGCCAATTTTGGTACCCCTCTGGTCTCACTCTGCCTTCACGTCTGTCCTCTCACGCTCTATGTATGCTAAGTGGGAAAACAGTGGCAAACAATTACTGCTAAATCATATTTCTAGGACGCTATCATTCCCACAGTTCTCAGACCTGGCAAATCATTGCGGGTTTATAATAGGACAGTTCCATCAATATTTGCAGATTAGGCACTTAAACCAAATGGTCAAAGCCCAGGTATCATTCAGGTCACCCACTGTGTTTGAGAATCTGTCTTTCTAGACCGTCCTCAAAACGTTTCATCTCTATATTGTATAATACATTACTACCTCACACTACAGATGTAAAAGACTATTTCCAGATATAGTGGGAATTGGTCCTGGGGCATAACTATACCACAAAGAGTGGTCAGACATCTATGAATGGACAGCGCGCTGTTCCATAAATGTCCGCATTAAGGAAAATGGCAATAAATGATTCCACAGAAGGTACTATGTACACTCTAGGCTACACTTTATATACCCACAGACAAGCGCTGCTTGTTAGAGAAATTGTGACCACATTGGAACCTTCATGCATATATGGTGGGACTGTCCCAAATTATGCCTGGACTGGACAGCAGTCCTTTCACTAGCCTCAGCAATACTTGGTATCCCTTTACTCACTGACCCCAAACATGTACTGCTGCCCTTACCTCTCCCAGACCACCACTCAAGCTCATTATTATTATTATCGTTTATTTGTAAGGCGCCACAAGGTTTCCGCAGCGCCGTACATGCTACGAACAGTAGGCTATACAGGGTAAGACAGTACAGAACAATAAACACAAAGTACCAGTACTTTAGAAACTCCAGGCAGGCAGATACAGTAGAGACGGAGTGGAAGAACAGGTATGGAGACAGGAGGGAAGATGGGCCCTGCTCATACGAGCTTAAATCCTAAGGGAGGGTAAACGTAATCAGGTACATAAGGGAGCCAGTGAAGCAACGGGGAGAGAGAAAGGGGACAGGGGAGAACCAGAAGAGGTGAGAGGTTAAGTGGATGGTTGGTAGGCCTTAAGGAACAGGTGAGTTTTAAGAGCCCGCTTGAAGGAGCACAGATTGGGTGAGAGACGAATGGAGCGAGGGAGGTCGTTCCAGTGAAGGGGGGCAGCACGGGAGAAGTCTTGGATTCTAGAGTGGGAAGAGGTGATCAGAGTGGAGGAGAGGCGGCGATCATTGGCTGAGCGCGGGGAGCGGGCGGGAGTGTGAATGGAGAGGAGGTTAGAGATGTAAGGGGCAATAGACTGAGAGAGAGCCTTGTAAGTGGTGGTGAGGAGTTTGAAAAGGATTCTGTAGGGGAAGGGGATCCAGTGTAAGGAAAGACAGAGAGGGGAGGCAGAGGAGGAGCGGCGTGAGAGTATGATGAGTCTAGCAGCCGCATTGAGTATAGAGCGGAGGGGGGCAAGGCGGGAGCAGGGGAGGCCAGTAAGGAGGAGATTGCAGTAGTCGAGACGGGAGATGATGAGAGCATGTATGATAGTTTTGGTGGCATCTTGAGAGAGGAAGGGACGGATGCGGGCAATGTTACGGAGTTGGAAGCGACAGGCTTGGGCAAGGGATTGAATGTGGGGGGCAAAAGAGAGAGAGGAGTCGAGAGTGACACCTAGGCAGCGGAGTTGGGTGACAGAGGAGATAGTGGAGTTGTTAACAACGATAGAGAGGTCATGGTGGGAAGGGAGCCTGGGTGGGGGAAAGACAATGAGTTTGGTTTTGGAGATGTTAATTAATGTCAGCTCATAAACTATTCCTACATATTATTAGCAAAGCTACTTGCCAAATAGCTGCCTCCTGGAAAAATCCTAAACCTCCAACAGTTCAAATGGTCTGCGGTCGGGTTTGGCATACCTACCAGATGGAACATACCACCAGAATACTGAGGGGCTTCTCCGTGTCCTTCTACAAACTATGGTGCCAATGGGCTTCTTATCATAATCAACATTTTCTCCTATTCTAATAGTAACCGGACCTGGGATAGGATTATCAAGTTAGACCGGCAGTTTCCAAACTGTGCGCCGCGGCTCCCAGGGGTGCCGCGGCGCTGTCACTGGGGTGCCGCGGGCCAGCCATATAAAAAAAAAAGAAAGAACACAGTAACTTACCAATCTGCTGGGCGCCGGGACCCAGTAGACTCCTCTCTCCCGCAGCAGCTGTCACTGACGTCGATATACTGAGTTAGAAGGATCGTGACAGCGGGGCAGAGAAGAGGCAGAGGAGAGTGACAGCGGGGCAGAGGAGCGTGTTAAAGTAATTTTATCGTTTTCAAATAAGCATTGCCCAATCAATTGTATGTGTTTCCAAAGCACAAAGTGATTTATTTTAGCAGATGTAAATAGTCAACAATTCAATACATTATTATATTATGATAAAGTACAGTACAGCACAGCCAATACCAAAAGATAAGTACATACCAATGCTATCGCATGCGGTCGCTGCGCACCCACGGGACCTGGTGGACAGTATATCTGTTAGAATACTGTATCAGAGTTGACTGAGGCTGGTGCAGCTATTATATATACAGTCAGTGTTTCATTGTGAACAATAGAGATGACGTAGCTTGCTTCTATAGGTCCAGACGTTGGGTGGTTTCAGAGTAAACAGATCATAGGCTGATTCAATCTCAGGAATCCAAAGGTGGGGGTCGTCTCTCCAGGGGTCTGCTCCTTTCATAGCCAGCATCATATAAAGGATTATTCCCTAATATCAATAACTAAAGTATGCAATGTGCGACTGCACCGGACAGCTGCTGATGATTAGGGCTTAAATATGACACCAGGCGTGGTACCTTTCCTATAACCTGAACCTTGAATATCACTGAAGTGTACATATAATCACTATATATATATATATATATATATATATATATATATAAATATATATATATATATATACATATATATATATATATATACATATATATATATAGACTAATAATAAACCATATACTATCTGCTCCTAAATTACAGTGTAACGGAACCAATATGAATGATATAAATAACTAAATGTTGTAATGCGAGTGTGTGTGGGCGTATTTTACCGTGCGAACACACCACGCCACGTGTTACGTAGCGTACGGATCGCATTTGCATGGCTAAACAATATTAAACCACTATACTTTAGTTCATCCAATTATACGACTTCAACAGTCCACCCTTTGATAGTATAATAAACTATTACCTTAAAGATGTTATATGCAGGATCTCAGTACCACGTTTCATTGTTATGTAATACAAATCCCCCTTGGTGTATGACCACGCTGTTTGTAGATCTAAACAAGTTATCATAAGAGAGAGTCTTAATCCGCTAAACGATTTCTTCTTTTACTATAGACCGTACACTTCTGGAGCTTGGCGATAACCTTTTGTATGCCCTTCAAGGGTGCAATAAAACACTTAATACATTATTTGGAAAGGTACAAGGTACAATAGAACATGTATCAGCTATACAGAATTCTCTACTACAGTTCTTCAAGTTTAAGAGGTTCTTCTGTCCAACGCATGTCTTTAAGCTCAGAATACATTTAAACACTTCATGTTCATCAATAGCATCATCCTATGTCTATCAATAATGTCATATGTAATCTCCTTCAGCCTGCGTTAATATACACACTTCTAATAATGTCATCAGTTCTTTTCATCAACAATTGTGGGCGGGCTATTGTATCTTCGTTCTTCCCAGTCTCCCAATACTCAGATTTAACAGTGATCGGCTTGCAAAGCATTGGGAGACTTCAGACTAAGGGACCTAGGTGTCGTACTTTTTCCCTTAGTGACCTCCCACCTATAGTTCGGGTACCTCAAGAATATTTAGTGGAAAGAGAACTAATCCTACTTGATATAATCACTGAGGCACGTGTGAGCACGCCCAGCACTTTGTTTGGTCTAAAACCTTACCCTCCCAAGAATGATAATCATTCTCAAGGATGCCTGCTCAAGTCCGAATATTACTGGACTGGCATCACTGGGTGTATCTCTTTTTAACCATGGGGTCACCGTACTTACGGACGTAATGCTACTCAGACAATAGCCCCTCGCACTTTCTCCAAGCTCCGAGGTTTCCAAATTTTCCTTTACCCCTGAATTGAATAGAGTAATTGGCTGGACCGATTATGCTACTAACTTCTCCTTCCTCCCCAATACCTCCTTATCATTACCTGAACCAGTCTCTGTCACCTGCTAATAATCAAAAGAATTAACCGTCCTGAGAAGAGAATGAAATGAGAGAACACAAAACATGAAAAACTACAACTTCATGCTGGACAACAGTCTTAGCCTTTGGCTCAGGTGCTACTAACTGCATTCGAGGCCTTCCAGAACAGACTCATGAGTGCCCTTGGACCCTTCTCTGAGTGTTGGCCCCTCTGCAGTGGGTGGAATGGGCACCAGTGTGTCTCTGCTACCCTTGAAACGGTGATGCTGGTAGCCTACACCTGGTACCTGTCTGTCAAATAACCTGAGCCTAAGAAATTTTTGCTCCACAACTTACTCTCCCGATCTAACATCCTGACGGTTAGTGTGACCTTTCAGGAAACAGTGTTTTGGACGTTCTTGGTTGCTGTCTCACTATTTACCTTCTCTCAAGGTCTAACCTAGCCTCCCAGTTACAATCTCATCTCACGAGGGGTCAAGAACATTTCAAAAACCGACAGGTTAGGAGTCTGCCCAGGAGTGATCTTTTGGTAGCGGGAAAGGACTAGTGGCTGAAGCTATCAGTCACTTCAATCAAGTTCCAACTGTTATTCTATTCAATTCGTTCTACCGAGTACCACTACTTTATGTTCACACTGGTTTATGGCTAATTGAAAGTATGTGATTTGTTACCACTACTCATACATTATACCTCTATTATCAATAACATGAGTACCCCTATCATCTATTATAACTCTAGGACTACCACATTGAATAACAAAAGTTTTGAGTATGACACAGTAATACATTAGACACATTTCAAAACACCTTTACCCAGACATTTTTCATTGGTACACCTGTGTATACTTGAGGATCCTGCATGGTGGTAATTGGATGACGTGTATTTGTTTTACCTGGAGGAAAACCCATCAGCAGGAGGGATATGGGATGGCTCTATTGGTCTACCTTGTCCATCTTTCCAGAGTCCGCCAGACTCCTCACCACATCTCTTCACCTTCCAGACAGTTTATTCCTCAGGTAACACAAATCTTTATATATTAACCAATACGTGTATGCGTGCATGTGTGTGTGTGTGTTCACATTTTAAAACTAAAACAATACAACGAAAAACAAAACAAAATATAGATTTGTTAGCTGTCACATAAAACCCTGCTGTCTATTTGACAGCTATGTTCGCCCTGGTGTGACAGCCCTGTATGGTCAAGTGTGTAAGTGTGGACTTTACTAGCAGCTACTTCAGTTGGTAACTGTGTCACTGTATAAAGTCCTCTATGTAGTGTCCTAATCATGTGCTGGTATTGCTATAAAATGATTTCTCAGTCACCTCAACATCGCCCCCTAGACTAGAAAAATGCTGAAGACCAATGTATATCAATCGATTTTCCCTCTGCCAACTCACATGTCATTCTCAGTACCTCACATTCAGCTACTTGACTAAGTGGGAAAGGCAAAGGGGTCTATTTCTATAACACTTTCTTCAAATATAACAGTATCCAGTACATGTCTGTCTAACAGTAAAAAATATAAAACAGGAAAATTCTACATTTTCTAGGGTTTCACATTATGTCGTATCTTGTGGTAAATATCCTACTCCAATGTTCTACACAGAGATGCATATCTGTATGCCTATCCTCTAGCATTCTTCTGTCCTCCCCACCCTTTGGGCATCCATATAAAGGCACATTTTTGTACAGGAGGCACGAGCCTCAAAAACAAAAAAAACAAAACAGATATGCAATCTATAAAACATGAATCGTATTTCCACAACAGAACCTTTCTGCTTAAAATCAGCAGTTTCTATACGCATGAAAACGAAACCCCTGACTGTTTCTGTGACTCATGTCAATCTAGTGTGTGTATCCCTGAACTTGTTTTATGTAAAAAAAATAAAAAAATAAAAATGTCTTAGCCCCGTTGATGAGACTGTTTTTTTTTCTACCAGAGCAGAGAAAGAGAGAGAGAGAGGGAGAGAGAGAGAGAGAGGGAGAGAGAGGGAGGGAGAGAGAGAGGTAATAGCATTTGTGTAAAGAATGAGAAATAGGAAAGCAATGAATGATGGGAATACAAAGATTTGAATACAAACAAACATGCAGAAAGGGAGATTTTTACAACAAAATAACAGCTGGATTGGACTCTGACTCTATGGGGAAATGGCTGTATTCATTTAACTATGATCCCTCCCAAGAATGACTAGGGGGTCTTAACCGTGCAATCCAGTGTCGTCCGTCATTTGTTCATTAAGAACTCGGTATCTCATTGACTACATACCTTTTCAACGGACTTTCCTAACTTATAATAGAGAAATGTAAAAATTAACTGTTGATGACTCATCTGAGATACATAAACAATATTTTGGAGCAAAGTGTGTATATACTTCATTGTTGGATAATGATTCTCAGCCAAACAAATTTTCATGAGACACTGCAGCCTAAAACAAAGAGTGTTACATTTGTCTATTGTTAATTAGTCTTTCAAGAGTAATTCTTCTATTTCTCTATCTCACCCCTTTTAAGCACTAAGTTTATATATCTTCTGTGTACCCTTATCTGTGAGAAGAAAAAACAAGATAGTTATCTTAAAACAGCAAACAAAACAAACATTTCCATTCTTTTCCATCGGCCAGCGATTTAGGAAAGCAAACGTGACAACATAAAACAAACAAACAAAATCAACACAGCTTACCTTTTAAATCCATTCCCTGCACACTAATACTTACCACAGTTTAAACCCCACCTGGTTGTAGGACTACAAGTCTGACCTAACCTCTAGGGTTGGCTATGGTTCTCCCCCAAGGCATTGGCTGCTATGAGGTGCACAGGAAACTGTTGAGAAGTCTCTTTGCTTCCGCTCTTGTCATTGTACAGTCCTTTGCTTGGTGTCCCATTTTAGTGCATCTAAAACACTTCCTCAACTCATGTTGTTTCTTTTCTTTAACCCATGTGTTATTACACTGTGGTCGTGTGTGCCGTCCCTCTAATGCTGGAATACTCACCATCATTAACCTATCACTCAGTGTTTTTTCCTTTTTACATTCTCTTGCGAAATGGCCTTCTTCGTTACACTTGAAACACCTGATTTTTCTATGTTTCTTATTATGTGGGTTGTATGCTGGTGGTCGGGTGTGCAGTCCCTCTAGTGCTGGGATACTTACCATCATTACCCTATCACTTAGTGTCTCTTTCTGTTCATTTATACTTTTATCATGTCCTATAACTGACTCCCTGAGAGCACTTACAGTGATTCCTCTCCAGTTTGGTAATGAAGTTTGCACCCTTCTTTTCAAGTTTTCCCTGAGGCCATCCATTAGAACTTTAACAGCAACCTCTCTGTAATATACATTATCTTTTATGTCTGATACCCCAGTATATTTGACCATCTCTATCAGAGCCCTGCAAAAATAGTCTGTTGCATTTTCACTATCCTCTTGCCTGATAGAAAAAACTTTACTCCAGTCCACTATCACTGGAAAATGTATGGCCAACCGTGTGATTATTTGTCTTATATTGTCCTGATTATCATCCTCGGTTAAGGATTCATCCTCCTCCAACATACAATCCTTAATGAACTTTTGTATATCAGTATTGAGAGGAAGACAGGTCTTCAATAATACTCGCCAATCGTTATTAGTTGGCTCGTACACATTACCATAATATCTAATAAACTGCTGACATTTGGTCAAATCTTTCCTAGGGTCAGGGAAATCAGAAAAAATTTAAAATGTTTCAGACCTAGTGCATGGATCATGCTTTGCTACCTGTTTTAAAGGAACATCACCATCTCTGTCCGCTTTCCCATTGGGAACTGTTGTAGTGCAGACAGGATGTAAGTCTACCAAATCACTATAACTAGTTGCTGAAATTGCTGCTGCAGTACAATGGATGTCTCCCCCTGTGTTAACCTTTACATTATACTCACCACTTCCAGCCGCTGCCCCTGCTGGTGGGATCGTTCCTTTTCTTTGTCCTGAAACATTACTTTTAACATTACTTAAAACAACATACAAGTTACTACTTACAGTTTTTAAATTTTTGGTATTGGCTGTACTATCCGCCACGACCGAATTTGTCGGGGGCGTGTTTGCGCTCAGTTCGCCACGCTTAGCAATGCACACTTCCGGAATGCTTGTTTCCGGTACGCTTACTTCCGCTGAACACGCGTTTTTCGCCACACTCACTTCCGCTGTGCATTCGCTGCTCTGCCACGTGTTACCTTCCATTTGCCATGATTTTAAACAATGATTATGTGCATTTCTCACTTTTGTTGACTTAATCAACCGTACTTTATCTTTTACGTTATTAAGTACCTCTGCATTAAAACTCCCTATTGTTGGGAAAGGCCTATCAGAATCTTTGGTCATCTTGACCCACGTGTCACAATACACAGTTGCGTATGCACCATATTTCTTACACATGAGAAATCTCGCTGAATCAATAAGGCCTTCTTTAGGCAGTAAATTGGCCATCTCTAGCGTATGCTTAGCACCCATGTTGAACAATAGGGTCCCAGAAATATCACAATATCCTGCCACAAAATAGAGTTCCAGAAGTATAATATCCTGCCACTACTCTCAACACTTTGTCACCCGCAATCTACCGCTAGAGATATTTTACTGGCCTGTGGACGTATTTGCTACAAGCCGCGTCCACTCGCTTTCTCTTGTCTTATACAAGGACCCCTAATACAGAAATATCAATGTGGGCTAAGGGGTTATCAGCTCCTCGATTACCCCTGACTCTCCAACAAAATCTGTTGAGTTTATTACGCTCTGCAGCATCCGGTAAAGTCAATTACCAGCCTTACCACGTAATTCCTCCCCGTTGCTCCCAAGTCGCAATTACGGATTCTGCCACCATATAGGGTCCCAGGAATATAACAATATCCTGCCACAATATAGGGTCCTAGAAATATCCGTGCCATGCGGTGCAATCGCAACGCTTACAGATACTAGTTATCAGTACACAATGCGATTACCCTTGGGTGCACGTTGCGAAAACTTATTCAGTTTCCGCCCCCGGTATACCTGCCTTGTATACCGTACACCAGTTGGGCACCTGCCTCGTCAAACAGCAACTGACACTCTATTTTACAATAGATAAAACCTTAGTGTATTTAAAGTCAACAAATCACACGACATACACCTTTTCTGCGCAGAAAATTAAAAAGTTCCCAACAATAGTAATAATGCTCCAGAGTTAACAACTGATTATACTATACATGTATAGCAACTATCAAAGCGATTGTTTAACCACGTGGCAATTTTACCGGAAGTACACATACGCAAGGCAGGAAGTACACATACCCTATGCAATGCAATACCCTTTAAAACGTAAAACGACAGTAAAAAGAAACATTTTTCTTTCTTGTCCCTAGATTCTTATTAGCGTTCCTTCAGTCTATGCAACAACGGGTATTCGGTTTCGCAACATACAGTGAACCACAGGTCTTAAACACATTGCGTTCTTTCCTGTTATGCGACGTGTCCGTCAATCCACCCTTTGTTGAGGAACCGAATACCGTGAGCGTTGCATACCTGCCGATAACGTAACTCCTAAACTCAGGAGCCCCCAATTGTTAAAGTAATTTTATCGTTTTCAAATAAGCATTGCCCAATCAATTGTATGTGTTTCCAAAGCACAAAGTGATTTATTTTAGCAGATGTAAATAGTCAACAATTCAATACATTATTATATTATGATAAAGTACAGTACAGCACAGCCAATACCAAAAGATAAGTACATACCAATGCTATCGCATGCGCTCGCTGCGCATCCACGGGACCCGGTGGACAGTATATCTGTTAGAATACTGTGTCAGAGTTGACTGAGGCTGGTGGGGGATGCAGCTACTATATATACAGTCAGTGTTTCATTGTGAACAATAGAGATGACGTAGCTTGCTTCTATAGGTCCAGACGTTGGGTGGTTTCAGGGTAAACAGATCATAGGCTGATTCAATCTAAGGAATCCAAAGGTGGGGGTCGTCTCTCCAGGGGGTCTGCTCCTTTCATAGTCAGCATCATATAAAGGATTATTCCCTAATATCAATAACTAAAGTATGCAATGTGCGATCTCTTCGCTGACTGCACCGGACAGCTGCTGATGATTAGGACTTTAATATGACACCAGGCGTGGTACCTTTCCTATAACCTGAACCTTGAATATCACTGAAGTGTACATATAATCACTATATATATATATATATACATATATATATAGACTAATAATAAACCATATACTATCTGCTCCTAAATTACAGTGTAACGGAACCAATATGAATATGAATTATATAAATAACTAAATGTTGTAATGCGAGTGTGTGCGTGCGTATTTTACCGTGACACGTGTTACGTAGCGTACGGATCGCATTTGCATGGCTAAACAATATTAAACCACTATACTTTAGTTCATCCAATTATACGACTTCAACAAGGGTGACAGCAGGAGAGTGACAGCGGGGCAGAGGAGAGGCAGAGAAGGGTGACAGCAGGAGAGTGACAGCGGGGCAGAGGAGAGGCAGAGGAGGGTGACAGCAGGAGAGTGACAGCGGGGCAGAGAAGAGGCAGAGGAGGGTGACAGCAGGAGAGTGACAGCGGGGCAGAGGAGGGTGACAGCAGGAGAGTGACAGCGGGGCAGAGAAGAGGCAGAGGAGGGTGACAGCAGGAGAGTGACAGTGGGGCAGAGAAGAGGCAGAGGAGGGTGACAGCGGGGCAGAGGAGGGTGACAGCAGGAGCGTGACAGAGGGCAGAGGAGGGGACAGCCTGAGAGAGGGCAGAGGAGGGGGACAGCGTGACAGAGTGCACAGGAGGGGGGACAGCGTGACAGAGTGCAGTGGAGGGGGGACAGCGTGACAGACGGCAGAGGAGGGGGGACAGTGTGAGAGAGGGCAGTGTGTCTGGATGCAGAGGGGGCAGTGTGTCTGGATGCAGAGGGGGCAGTGTGTCTGGATGCAGAGGGGGCAGAGTGTCTGGATGCAGAGGGGGCAGAGTGTCTGGATGCAGAGGGGGCAGAGGGGGCATTTTTGCATACAACTAAATAAGTATTTCTGTCCTGACCTAAATACTTATTACAATTTTTTGACCCAACTACTTCTAAAACAGGACTGCTCAATAATTATATTGGAGGGGTGCCTTGAAAAAATTTGGAGACTCTAAAGGGTGCCGTGAACTGCAAAAGTTTGGGAACCACTGAGTTAGACTATTCCTTCCTATTTGTCGAGTAAACTTTCCTCCCCACACTCTCTAATAAAAATAATAATAATAATTTTCTGTATAGAGTTGGTATTGTACAAGAGGAAAAGGTAGAAAGGTTAATGTTTTGTAAGGTACCCCCTAGTATCCCTAGTGTTAAAACCAGTACATACACATGTCTATGGGGGACACCTGGGGGGAGGATAAAACACTAGAATGAATTCTGCTCAGGCTTTACTGGCCCAGTATACATATGGCAGTGAAAAGATATTGCTGGTCATGTCCCATTTGTCATAGAACCTGTCCCAAACCCACCTCTCATATCAATACTGTTAATACAAGTCCCCTTTGAACGTATAGCTATGGACCTTGTGAAGCCACTGGAGAAATCCACTCATGAGCACCAATATATACTAGTGGTGCTTGACTATATCCAGAGGCTGTTACCCTAAGTAACATGGAGTCCAGAACCAAAGGTAAAAAACTTGTATTGATGTTCACACGCTTGGGGATTCCAAAGGATATTCTCACAGAGCAGGGCACTTTGTTGTCCAAGTTGATGAAGGACATTTGCCAGTTGTGAGAGGGTGACAGCTCTTCACACCTCCGTGTTTACCATTCGCAAACAGATGGCATGGTGGAGTGCTTTAACTGGACACTAAAGCACATGCTGAGGAAAACTGTGGCGCAGGGAAAAAAAAGATTGGGACACCCTTATCCCATATTTGATGTTTGCCATCCATGAGGTACCTCAAGCCAGAACAGGGTTTAGTCCCTTTGAGTTATTGTTTGGGAGACAGCCCAGGGGTAACTTGATTATGTTGAAGGAAGGGTGGAAGCAGCAAAGGCCCAAGGAGCTTAATCTGGTACATTTTGCCTTCCAAATGTATGAAAGGCTGGTAAAGATAGGGCTCATTTTACACCATGTTAGAGGCTCAGGAATGGCAAAAGAGAAGTTATAATAAATATGCTGTAGTTCTATGTTTCAGTCCTGGGGACAAGGTCCTAGAGCTAGTACCAACCCAGGAAAGCAAACTTTTCAACCATTGGAAAGGTCCGTATGAAGTTCTAGAGCAGGCCTGTCCAACCTGCGGCCCTCCAGGTGTTGTGAAACTTCAAGCCCCAGCATGCTTTGCCAGTTGACAATCTGTTGATAGCTGGAAGGGCATGCTGGGACTTGTAGTTTCACAACATCTGGAGAGCCGCAGGTTGGACAGGCCTGTTCTGGAGGCCGTCAGTCCTGTCAATAACAGGGTTAGTCAACTGGGGAGGAGAAGGAAGGAAGAATAAATATACCATGTCAATCTCTTTAAACCTTGGTATGATGAGGACACGTCTTCTCGGGTAGTGAGTACTGTCATTAAAAAGTCTGAAGTTTCCATAGAACCAGCTTTATCTATTATAAACAACACAGGAAATGATACACCGGAACATGGATGTCTTCTCTTACATTGTCACTATGCCAGGAGTTGTCATAAAGCAGAAGCTGTACCGCATTCCCAAAGCCAGATGGTGTGACATGAAAATGGAGATTGAGAAGATGGTCCAGCTCCATGTAATTGAGGGATACACTATTGAGTGGAACAGTCTTATTGTGCTTGTCCCAAAACCCAATGGGAGTATTTGATTCTGCAATGACTTTAGGTGGCTAAACAGCGTATCCCAGTTTGATGCATAAAGCTGGGTACACACTACACTGTTTTCGTTCAATAATCGGCTCAAACTGCCGACATACGACCGCTCGTTCAAAAGTCTGGTTAGTGTGTATAGTTACACAATGGTCGAAAGTCTGCCCAAATGGACGATTCTCGCCTCATTTGGTTGGTCGTACCAATGAATATTTTCATTCCAATCTCGTTACCACTGTGCAGTGTGTATGAACTTCCGACCGATCCACGACAATCCTCCGATACTTCCTCGACCTGGGGGGCGTGTGTATGTTAATTTTTATGTCAATCCCAGTCCCACGTGGTGCGGAATCCGCATCACTGTGTTTTGTATCGATGTATATTGCACCTGTCTGGCTGCAGACCATTACACTTGTGTAAAGCACGTGTGTTATTACCCTTTGCGTCTATGTATTCATATTTACTCTTTATACACTTATACCTTTATAACCTATTACATTTATATTATCCTTTATTAACCTATAATTGTGAATTGCTCAGAATAAACCACACAGTGTTCAAGCAACATTTTTATTGCAAGAAAAAGGTACATAAATTGTAACACACACAGCTGTCAGAAAGATCCGCATGAGAAGTGAGCGCGCCCATACCAATCACAGAGCTGAATACTGCAGAGTATTATTTTTAAGTTATTTTTAAAGGTGCTACTGGTTTGTGGCAGAACAGGTCTTGATGTCGCTTCTATTCCCTTTGATTTCTTTATCTACGAAACAAGGCAATAAAAAATGTTTATCATTTAACTTCTATATCTGTAATTTGTAATCTACGACATAAATACTCTCATTTTCTCACCTTTCACTCTGCTCGAGATCAGTTTATATCTATATTTTGGTCCCTGTGGCGAAATCACAACAATAGCGGACTTAACCTCCGAGCATTCTGGAAAACAGGCACCATTTTGGTTATTATAACGGTACAGGTATGTGCCCAAAGCATTCACATGTCTCTGAAATACCTTTGTGTAGAACTTCTTTAGTATATTTTTGTTGTTCCATTTCTCCTTGTTTGCTAACATTAGTGGTATCAGTGGTATCTAAACAGGCCTTCTCACCGTTAAATCTTCGTTCTGACATAAAAAATTAGGTTATAAATTTGCATTTTAGCACATTTACTACATCTACATCTACAATACAGGTACACTACATCTGCTACTGACCTTTTTTAATGTCGTTGTCGTCCTGGTCCAGTACTTTGACCATCATCTCCACCGCTCTTGGGCTCATTGGATTTGCTCTTTGCTCTTCTTGAGTATCTCCATCCCCCACCTTAACTTTTCCAACATTTTTTGGCCCTTCCAGCACCATCTCTGACTCTATCTCCGTCTCCATAGCTGCAACCCCCACTGACACCTTCTCCTCACCCGCAACCCCCACTGTCACTTTCTCTGTCTCCATCTTCTGACGCTCCTCGGCGCCAAACAGGTTCCTCTGTCATTTTATACACTCAGACATGGGCGTTTGTTTCTGTTGTGGACCAATCAGCGATGATGCACGCCGAGAATGGAGCATTCCATTACATACGAAGGGGTTTTATTACTAGGGAATATTCATTGCATTCCACTTTAGCATTTAAATGTTTTTTTAAATGTAATGTATATTACTAAACTTCTATTTTTTAGAAATGAAGGGAGTTAACTATAGCTAAATCTCTGCCCCTTTATGCTAATATCTTCGGTATCTCGTACATTTCCCCGCAAATGTCGCTGCAGTGTGTATGGAATTTAAATCATTGTTCACGACAACATGGCTGTAAAATGTTGGTAACGGGACATCCGCTCTTCCCATTCTCGTCCTAAACAAGGCTAGTGTGTATGCTGTCCATGGACCGAGAGATCGGACCATCAATCGCATGTAAAATTGCTTGGCATAAAAAGTGGGTTGAAATTTCTGTAGTGTGTACCCAGCTTAATCGATGCAATGTGTGGATTAACTGGTAGAAAATCTAGCTGGTAGTAACTATCTGACTACTCAATCTAACAAAGGGGTATTGGAAAGTTCCCCTAACTTCCTTTGCCAAGACAAAGTCACATTTTCCATGGTTTCTTTCATTAAAAAGTCCTATCCATTGGGTTGCATAGAGCACCTGGCACCTTCCAAAGGGTCGTGAATAAATTGCTACGACCCCATACAGCTTATGCAGCCGCTTATTTAGGTGACATAGTGATTTATACCCCAGACTGGAAGTCACATCTGGCCAAAGTCGAGGCGGTCTTAGCTTTATTGAGGACTGCAGGATTAACAGCTAATCCTAGAAAAGTGTACTATAGATATGAGAGATTCTCTCGACTTTGTTAAACTGCTATGGAGCTGCACAACTGATGAATAGGATGCAGGCTGAAATACATTTGCAGAAGCTGAACACCAGAGCGATATACCACCAAACATCTGCAAACAGAACAGGTTATGGTACCGCTGTTGCTTTCATGGGACACCAACACCTCAGCCAGGAATGGAACGCTGAGTATTTGGCAGCCATGCAGGCAACAGGAACTCAAGTGGTCAGACAGATCGATGAATAGGAACCAGAATTGTTGTCCAACGTAGCCAAGGAGCAGAACTGGAATCGTAGTCAGAAGTAGCCGGGGATCAAAATCAGAAAGCAGACTCAGGATAATACAGCACATGAACTAGGATGCTACAGCTAGAAGCCAAACACTCTCACTGGCCCAGATAGAGTATCAGGACAGGCCCTAAATAGTGCAAGCAAACAATCCAGAGAATGCAGGTAACACACCTGCAATGCAGAGAGTTTTTACAAACAGAGAAGTACAGCAGAACCTGACATTTAGCAACAGAATCCTATTACATGCAGGTAGCACGCCTACATTTCAGCTCAACTAATTGAAAGCAAGCAGCTCTCACTCGCAGGGAAACAGCAACAGAAACATAATCCTAACAATGTCTACAGTTAGTAAGTCTATAATGGTAATGCATGGGATCGAATCTTCATAAACAAACAGGGGGTCCAGACATAGCCGAACATATGTTCCCTATCATGTAAATAATATGTGATTTTCTCCATCGTGACATAAAAAGTTTTTGAGCTCATGCAAGGAGGGAGGTAACGAGTTCTTCCAATGCCTGGCTAGGACACACTTTGCAGCTGCCAAGACATATGAGACTAATTTTTAGAGAACTTGCTAAGATTTTGGGGTGGATAGGACACAAGGAAGATCCTATGGTCTTTTGTAATCGGAGCCTCCAATATAGCATTAAGAATACTGGGTTCTAATAAGGAGTAATCAACAGGCAGGGTCACAGAATATGAAGCATAGTTTCTCTGTGGACACGGTGTCTCCAACACCTGCAATCATTGTTCGTGAACTTTCTACTTAGTCCGGTATAGTACCATCTGTAGTAGACTATGTAAGAAGTTTCCTTTGCTTTAGTAGATGTCTAATTTTTCGCTATTCCTTCTGTTTTGTCATTCCAGGCCTTCTTTAGTTTGATTATAACTCACTTCAAGTGGTATAATGGAATGTCATTACAGTAAAATGCTGCATTGAAAGTTAGATAGATTGTGCCATTCTCTCTTACCTGATCTTGCAGCGTAGACTACCTGATGTTCCCTCTTGCTTCTTTTTGGAGTTTTGTGAGTTGGCTGGCTTCTGAAAACTTGGGAGTCCTGTATTAAAATTGTGCAAAAATTGTATTATAATGCAGAATGTTAACAAGTCCTGAATGATTCAGAAACAATCGCAACACTCCGTTATGACCAAATAAAACAACCCCCTAGTACAGGCATATATAGATAAGAAAATAAATGAAAATTATTTATAATCATATACTAACATGTCTATCTAGTAACTGGCATTCTAGTGACCACAGAGAGCATAAAGGTCACACCACAAAATACAGAGATCATGCCCCCACAAGCTATTTCATCACATACCCCTGCCAATGAATCACTCCCCCAGCCAATTCATTAACTCTCAATAGCCAATTCATCACCCTCCCCAGTCAAGTCATCAGCCAGCCCCAGTCAATTCATTGACCCTCCCTAGCCAATTCATCTTCACCCTGCAGCAAATTAATTAACTCCCCTAGCCATTTCATCTTACCCCTGCAGCCAATCCATCCTCCCCCTGCAGCCAGTTAATTAAGCCCCTCAGCCAATTAATGATCTTCATTCCCCTGCAGCCAGTTAATTAACCCCCCCAGCCAGTCATCTTTCTCCCCAGTCATGATCCCCCCCCCTCCTGATCAAATTTTTTTGGAAACTGGTTGGGTCAGTTTCTTTAATCATCACATGTATTCAGCAGTTGGGGGTGAGGTGGTCACACCTTATCAGAGGAATCCTTTCAATTAACCTATGCCCAGCAGGCAACTGGAACATTGTTAAACCCTGACCAAATGAAGACCCTAGACGTGATGCTTGTGTACATAGTGACATCATCAGTAGTTTTTTGTGTACTGAAACTGCATATAAGCAAGCTGTTTCCCCAGCTAGAGCTCTCTGACCCTGACTACAGACAACATGACTCTATCTTATCCTGGGCCCGGGTGAAGCGTTAGAGAAAATGTAATATATTCGGTATTTTATACTTTCCTGCTTTATTGTAATATCGTTTATGAGTAATAATGGCTTGCTGTAAATCCTGCTATATTTTACAATTAAATATCTTTGTGCTTTGGAACCACAGTAATCGCATTGGACAATGTTTTACTGGTAAGCGATAAAATGAACTTAATAATGGAAATATAGTTTGCAAATCAATAATAAAAGAAATGGTGAGCTTATAGTGTAGTATGTAAATGTGCTTGAATGTGAATTTCCAGTGAATAAAGGTAGCTGCATTGTAAATTAAATTAAAGTTTATCTGTTGATTACTTTTTATTTTGGGCATCGTTCTTCGCACGTTTTGATATCATCCTGACCTACCACCCAGGATCCAAGAACATCCGAGCTGATGCTCTATC
The DNA here is from genome assembly GCF_038048845.1 of Mixophyes fleayi. Taxonomy (NCBI): domain Eukaryota; kingdom Metazoa; phylum Chordata; class Amphibia; order Anura; family Limnodynastidae; genus Mixophyes; species Mixophyes fleayi. The sequence continues at coordinate 294,335,995 of NC_134402.1, forward strand.
TCGATCTTTTGACAACACGGATCTCTGTACTTCCTCGGAACCCCTACCCATTCTAAATCCTACCAGGGTTATCGCCCTTACCAAAACCACGGCCAAGACACCCCCGAGGGGCTGTTCCTTCTTAGAGCCTAATTTACGAATTAAAGCCCTCCGCTGGGCGCATTCCTCTAAATTGGCAGGACACGCTGGGGTTAAGAAAACTCTTGAATTTCTTCGTCAGAGATATTGGTGGCCGACACTACATTCAGATGTACGAAGTTTTGTGGCTTCTTGTGATACATGTGCCCGTTGTAAGAACCCCAGAATGGCCCCTTCTGGACTCCTTCAACCACTTCCCATTCCAGATTTCCCTTGGCAAAGCATATCCATGGATTTCATCACAGACCTTCCCCCCAGCAATGGATACACCACTATTTGGGTTGTTGTGGACAGATTTTCTAAAATGGCTCACTTTGTACCTTTGTCTGCTCTACCATCTGCCTCTCAGTTAGCTTCTATCTTCATTAAAGAAATATTTAGACTTCATGGATGTCCTCGTGAGATCATCTCGGACCATGGAGTGCAATTCGTTTCCAAATTCTGGAGGGCCTTTTGTAAAATACTTGGGTCTGACCTCAAGTTTTCATCAGGTTATCATCCACAAACCAATGGTCAAACGGAGCGGGTTAACCAAGATCTCGAAGTCTTCTTACGATGTTTTTCTTCAGATAATCAAGCAGAATGGGCTAATCTCTTACCCTGGGCGGAGTTTTCTCACCATATTCATCATCACGAGTCTACTGGTGCCTCTCCATTTTTTATTGTTTTTGGTTCCCAACCCACCCTCCCAGATTTTTCCAGCAAAAGTTCCTTGTCAGTTCCCGCAGTGGAGGATGTCATGCGGAACTTTTCTCAGATTTGGTCTAACACGAAAACTAGACTCCAAGAGACTTCCCTACGTTATAAGCAAGCAGAAGACCGCCATCGGAGACTGGTCCCTCTTTTACAGGTTCACGACAAAGTATGGTTATCCACACGTAACCTTAAGTTAAGAGTACCTTCTCAAAAATTGGCTCCCCGTTATATTGGTCCCTTTTCCATAACACATGTGATCAATGCAGTAACCTACAGACTCAGGTTACCCCCTTCCCTGAAGATCCACAATGTCTTTCATATCTCTCTTCTCAAACCACTTGTACTCAATAAATTTCATCAGTCACCTCATCGTCCAGCTCCTGTACGCAACTACGGAAGGTGAAGAATTTGAAGTTAGTCGTATTCTGGATTTCCGTATCCTTCATGGACGACACCAATTCTTAGTACATTGGAAAGGCTTTGGGCCAGAAGAGAGATCCTGGGTGCAAAAAGAAGATCTACACGCCCCACGGTTATTGAAACAGTTCCTCAAACAAAGATCTATCCAACAAAGTAGGGGAGGAGGTACTGTCAGACGCCGTCTCCGTGCTATGCCTGCTGCACAGAGACGGACGTCTGCTTCTGTGACAGAGCGCTCGGTTGCCAGGCAACCGAGCGTACTTACGGGTCAGCCGTCGCGCGTTCCGTTGCTAGGCAACGGAACGCTTCCTAGTAACTCCGGCGGTGGTGTTTAGCGTCACCACCGCCAGTGATTGGACTGCACCTGTATAAAAGCCTCACTCTGGCACATGGAGAGTGCCAGAGTATTAGGTCTCATCCTAGCTCCAGCGTTCCTGTGTACCATTTCTAGCGCTTCCTGTGTATTACCCGGCTTGTTACTTACTACCCCTGTTCTGTGCTCCCTGTGAACTTGACCTCGGCTTGATATTTGACTCTTCCTCCTGTGCTTCTGACCTCGACCCGGCTATCCTGACTACGGCTTTGAACTTTCCCTTGGACATCTCCTGAATTCACGGTTTGGACTGGGCCTGTACGACACCGCTTTCATCTGCTGCTTCACTGATTACTCCCTTAGAGGACCGCGACCTGCGTGTTCCCGCAGCTAAGACCACACTTCCTTGCGGGGGTCCCTGGTGAAAACCAGAAACACGTTAGACTCCGCACCTCTTGGGTGAGTAGTGCAAAAATCAGTAAGCAAATACCCTAAATCTGTGACAGAGGGCCCCATATTCTCTCACAATCTCTCCTGTGCCTATTTGGTGACCCAAGGAACAACTCTAGCAAGATACCAAATAATGAATAGAGTATTTCCTATTGTAAGGGTGATGACATGCAATGTGTTTCAAAGTTTTTTGTTTCCTGAAGGGTCTTGAGAGAGTGACTGTAGAAAGTGACCAATTTTTAGTAAAATCAGTCTAGGGTATAATGTAGGGTACTTATGTAAGGAGGTCATAGGCAAAGCCTCCCTCTTGTCCTGTGGACTTGTATAACCAGCTCAGTGCACCTTGTATTATGCCTTATACTATTGCCTTCCAATCATGCCTGATGTCACTGTCTCATCTAACTGTTTTTTCTAAACACACCCATCTGGTATCTCTGCTGTCCTTTCTGCTTCTTATTCTCTGACTCATACTTTACATCTCTTCTTCCTCTTTTCTCTCCTTCTACCTTTGCACTCTTTCATTTTACTCACCTCTTGTGCTCTCACCATTTCCTCACTCCACTTGTAAGCCCTTACCATTCTTGATTTCTAAATTGTTTCAACTGTCTATTCCACACCTTCTCTAGCTTTATCATGATTTGCTCCCCTTTCACTTCTGTCCTCTCCCTCTATCCCCCTGCTTCCCATGTCCAACATTTCCATATTCTTTCTCCTCTTCCCTCCCCCCTCTCACTTCCCATCCCCCACTCCTCTCTTCTCTTCTGTGCCTCTGGGCCCCTGATCTAACATGCTGCCACCTCTTCCATATTTTTCTCTCTCCTCCCTTTCCCCTTTCCCTCTTGTTCCCTTCGCTGCTCTTCTCTCAGCGTCAGCCTGCTCCTACCTACCACCTCACTCTCTTTCCCCCCAGCTAATCTTCTACCTCACGTCACTCCTACCTTCTGCCTCTCCCATTCATAAACCGCCTTATCTGCCCCATCTCCACTCCTCCCCTACCTCTTGCTCCCCTGCCCCTCGTCTCCTTTCTGCTGACAAATCCCCTCTCATTTCTGCTTCTCGTCCAATTCCAACCCTCTCTTCCTGTCATTCCCCTAGCTCCATATCATACTCACCCTTGCAGATGAGCAACCCCAACAATCTCATCCACATCTCTCTTCTTCCCTCTCTTCCACTATCCTGTGGTCTCTGGAATGCCAGATCAGTCTGTAACAAATTGACCTCTATCCATGATCTCTTTATCTCTAGATCCTTCAACCTGCTTGCCATCACTGAAACCTGGCTATCACCTGAGGACACTACTACCTCTCCAGCTCCTCTCTCTTTTGGGGGCTTGTCCTTCTCCCACACACCCAGACCTGGAGAACGGCAAGGTGGTGGCGTCGGCATACTTCTCTCCTCCTGCTATTCTTTTCGGGTTCTTCCCCCTGAACCCTCCCTCTCTTTTTCCTCCTTTGAGGTACACTCTATCCGCCTATTCCACCCAGTCCACCTCCGTGTTGCGGTTATATACCGTCCTCCCGGTCCTGTCTCCCGTCTCCCAATTTCTTGATCACTTTGCCACCTGGCTCCCTCACTTTCTCTCCTCTGACCTTCCCTCCCTCATCTTGGGGGATTTTAATATCCCTATAGACAATCCCTCAGACCCTGCTGCCTCCAAACTTCTCTCCCTCTCCTCCTCCCTTGGTCTCTCTCAATGGACTTCCTCTCCCTCGCACTGCAGTGGCCACTCCCTTGATCTGGTTTTTTCCCATCTCGGTACTGTCTCTGACCTTATTAATTCACCTTTTCCTCTCTCGGACCACCATCTCCTCTCTTTTAGCATCTCTCCACCCCTCTCACCGTCCCCGTCCCCCAAGGTTACTCTCACCAGGCGTAATCTTGACACAGTTGATCCTACCAGTTTCTCCTCCCTGGGCTCGCTCCTCTCCCCCATCACCACTCTTTTTTGCTCCGATAAGGCTGTCTCCTTTTACAATCGCACTCTTACTGCTGCACTTGACTCTGTCGCCCCGGCTGTCACCGTCAAGCTTCGTCGGTCCCCGCCGCAACCGTGGCACACTAAACTTACCCGTTATATTCAAAATTGCTCCCACAGTGCAGAACGGCTTTGAAGAAAGTCATGCACTCATGCTGACTTCCTCCACTTCAAGTTCATGCTTGCTTCTTACAATTCGGCCCTATCCCTCTCTAAACAATCTTTCATTAAAGCTCTTATTTCTTCCCAATCCTCCAACCTCTGTCGGCTTTTTGCCACCTTCAACTCCCTCCTCTCTCCTCCCCCTCTCCCACTCCCCCCCACGCTCTCTGCTGTCGACTTTGCTACCCACTTCACCTCCAAGATTGAGTCTATACGTCATGACATCTCCCAGCAGTCCCTTCTTACCCCACCCTCTCTCCCCTCCATGCTCATTCTGTGCCCCTTCTCACCCTCTGTTGCTGCTGCTGCTATCTCCTTTCTCCCCTCCCCTCCTGCTAGCTCACCCTCCTTCTCTTCCTTCACTCTGGTATCTGCAGATGAAGTCCATGCCCTTCTCTCTTCCACTTTCCCCTCCACTTGCACAGAGAACCCAATCCCCTCCCACCTCCTCCGCTCCCTCTCTCTTGAAGCCTGCTCCCACCTTGCATACCTCCTCAACCTCTCCCTCTCCTCTGGAATCTTCCCCTCCTCTTTTAAATATGCTCTTGTCTCCCCCATACTCAAGAAACCGTCCCTTGATCCCGCCTCTCTCTTTAATTATCGCCCTATTTTGCTTCTTCCTTTTGTCTCCAAACTCCTTGAACTGGTTGTCTACAACTGTCTCACCTCCTTTCTCTCCTCTCACTCACTCCTTGACCCGCTCCAATCTGGTTTTCGCCCCCTCCACTCCACTGAAACTGCCCTCACTAAGGTCACTAATGACCTTCTCCTTGCTAAATCCAACAGACACTACTCCCTTCTTTTCCTTCTTGACCTCTCTGCTGCCTTTGATAGCGTTGACCACGCACTCCTTTTGCAAACTCTCAAATCTATAGGCCTATGTAACACTGTCCTCTCCTGGTTTTCCTCTTACCTTACCAACCGCTCCTTCTCAGTCTCTACTCATGATTCTACATCACCCCCTCTTCCCCTACCTGTTGGCAGTCCTCAAGGCTCCGTTCTTGGCCCCCTGCTTTTCTCCTTTTACACCTCCTCCCTTGGTGTCCTCATCCGCTCCTTTGGCTTCCAGTACCACCTCTATGCTGATGATACCCAAATTTATCTTTCATCCCCTGACCTCTCCCCTTCCCTTCTGTCTTGTGTCTCCTCCTGTCTCTCGGCCATCTCATCTTGGATGTCCCAATGCTTCCTTAAACTCAATATTTCCGAAACCGAGCTTATAGTCTTCCCCCCTGCCAGGACTCTCCCCCCTCCCCCACTCTCTATTTCTGTTAATAACACTACCCTAGTTTCTGTCCCCCAAGTCTGATGCCTTGGGGTCAACCTTGATTCCTCCCTCTCATTCAAGCCTCACATTCTGTCCCTCTCAAAATCCAGCTACTTCCACCTTCCGAATATATCTAAGATACGTCCCTTTCTCACTACAGAAGCCATGAAAACCCTTGTTCACTTGCTTATTATCTCTCGCCTTGACTACTGTAACCTCCTTCTCTCTGGCCTGCCTGATTCTCGCCTTGACCCTCTGAAGTCTATCCTCAATGCTGCTGCCCGCCTCATTTTTCTCTCCCGCCGCTCTGTCTTTGCAGTCTCCCTCCAACAGTCACTACATTGGCTCTCCATACCCTGCAGAATTAAATTAAAACTCCTTACCCTCACCTTTAAGCTCCTAATCATTCTTCCCCTTCCTACATCTCCAACCTCATCTCTACCTACACTCCTACCCGCCCACTCCGCTCTGCCTGTGACCGCCGCCTCAATATTTCACTGATCACCTCCTCTCACTCTCGTCTTCAGGACTTTCCCCGGGCTGCTCCCGTGCTGTGGAACGATCTTCCACGTTCCATCAGGTTAGCATCTACTCTCAAAGGCTTCAAGCGTGCCCTTAAGACTCATTTCTTTATTCAAGTCTATCAGTCCTCCTCTTAACTTCCTTGTACTGGCTCTCCCCTAGTTAGTACCACCCTATTTGTGTCTCCCCTTTCCATTTAGGATGTAAGCTCTCATGAGCAGGGCCCTCTTTCCTTGTGTGCTCCTTCTACTGTTCCTTCACCCTCTGTACTTCTTTGCCTGCTTCGCTAGCCCTGTTTTTCCTGTTTTCTTAAGCTTTGGCCTTCTTCTCGCTGATTTCTACCATCCCTTTCACTATCTGTCCTAGAGTTAATCCGATTTGGGTTATCCCTTATGTGTCTTCCTGGGATCAAATCCACATAGTCAAATTGAGCCAAGGTTGGAACTATGGTATTTAATCTATTTGCTAAATTGTATTTCCTAAAGCTTATCATAATTATTCAAGAGTGCCATTGTGTGGTAACTTGCACAGTAGTGCCCTCTGTTCACAACATGCCCCAAGGTAGTGCCCCCTGTCCACACCATTTCCCATGGTAGTGCCCCCAGTTCACAATATGCAACATAACTGTGCCCCCCAGTTCACAATATGCCACATAGCTGTGCCTCTATTTCACAATATGCCACAAAGCTGTGCCCCCAGTTCACAATATACCAAATTGCTGTGCCCCTGTTCACAATATGCCAATAGCTGTGCCCCCAGCTCACAATATGCCACATAGCTGTGCCCCCAGTTCACAATAAGCCACATAGCATTACTCCGTTATCATTAAGACACATAGCATTGCCCCCTGTTCACATTAAAAAACTTAGTATTGTCGCCAGTTCACTTAACAATACATATAAGCAGCAGGTATGTGACTCACCTGTTGTCGGCACACACGTCTTCAGTTCTGCAATGGAACTTGGAAAGATCTGCTGCCCATGCGCAACAGATCATTTCATCCGTCTTCAGTTTACAAACAGTCCAGGTCGGCGTGCCAGATGACACCGTGTGTCGGGGGTTGCCAACCCCTGATCTAACTATTAGGAAAACCTAATGTTTATTCTTCAAAAGCAGACAGGAAATAAACACAATCTCTGAAGTGATGCTGGCATGATAAGGTACAAGGTAACATAGGAATCATGCAATAATAGCAAAATATTAAGTAGAACACTGAAGATATTTCTGGTGCAAGGTAACACAGTCTTAGGCCCCGTGAGGTGGTAATTAATGTCTCTTGTAGTAAGGTTGGTGCAAATGTTCATAGAGTCCAATAATAACCGTGAAGCCCTACTGGAGGGCGAAGAATAATTACTACAGTCTATGTCTGGGCATCCTGAGATAATGCAAACCAGAAAACAGGAGACAACAGAAGCAATGCTAGGAAGAAACAAACTGAATGTAGCAACCAGGTTTCAGATGTCCAAATGAGCAAAACCAGAAACGGTAAAACTGTATGGTACAGTCCAGGAATCAGGATACAATTTATGTAGAAACAGGAAATAGTGCAGGAACAAATGGGTTAGGCTAGGTTAGGCTACAGGAGCCATGAACATGCATGTCAAATGCTACCACTGGCAATGAGTGCATGACCAGTGAGGATTTAAATAGTGAAGTGTTCCAATAAGCTCACAAAGGAAGGCACACACAGCTCAGAACAGATTAAAAGCAGAAAACAGGGAGACACACCAATGTAGTTGATATGCATGGCAGAATGCAAGGCAGATTTAACCCTAACACTAACTCTCCAAGAGTCATAGAGATGATGGAGGAAATATTCTAGGGCTTTACAATGGGGATTCTTTCTATCAAGCAATGTTCCTGGTGGGGTCATCCTATCCAGATCAGAATTGGTCATTGAAATCGCCTGCAAGTATTATCTGAGATAGGATCGATTTTACTTAAAAATACATGTTTGCTCAAGTACATTATATGTTATTGAACACTTACTCACCAAAATAAAGTAATGACCTTTCTTTCCTCTCTATACATTTGTATAGGTTCAAAGCTGAAGGTATCTGACCAACAGTATTGCCAACCTACTTTTCTTCTGCCTGGCATTGCACACATGGAAAGTTGCCAGATATTCTTTTGAGTATAGTTCTGGAATGAGGTGTTTGACAAAATGTATTTATTTGAGGAACACTAGGCCCCATTTCATGGTTTAAAATGAGGCAAACCATTTTCTCTGTTTGGTAAATTTTGGCCCTTGACAAGATAAGAAATAATGCATATAGTCGTGGGAGATGAGTGGTTGATTGGATTTTAACTCCTTTGCCGCTGTACTAAGCCTATTTTGGCACTTTTTGAGCTGGTCCCATTTCAACATCAATATCAGTAATTTGTTTATGCAGTCCCCACACATATTATACCTTGTTTTTTTTCCCAGAAGACATCAAGGGGCATATTTAATTAGCTTTGCGATGCGTAATTACACGCGACTGCACGAGTCTCATTACCGCAAAATTGTATCACGCATCTCACCGGTTTAGTTCCATTCTGAGCCTTATGTACATTGGTTTCTCTTGGTTACTGCTATCTGTTGTACAGCCTGGTGGTCCTCTATCCTCGGACGCCATCTTGCCAAGTATTCTGCACATGCGCAACCCCGGGATCCTTTAAAACCTGTGGTTCACGGTGATTGGATGATCACCAGCCAATTCCCTTTATAAGGGTCCTCCTCCTTTCTATGGGTGTCAGATCATCAGGTCTCCCTACCTGGTAGGACGCATCACCTCTGACTCCTGCTCGTGTTTATACTTACTTATACTTACTTATACTTTAAGTACTTTAAAGGAAACACAGTCTTTATTAATTAATTAATTTAATTTATTTGCCAGGGTAGGTGAAAGCATACCATAAAAAAGCCCTGATGTCACAACCATCTAAGCTCATGCTAAAGCATGTTAATTTATGTTCTAAGATGTGACAGTTTTGGCAAACTTATTTATGTCATAATAGACCCAGCGCTGCTTCTTCCCATTTTGTAACTCCAGATATCTGCTGATCACTTCACTGGATGCAGATTTGGTCTTAAGCTGCAGCTACAGCACATTGTCTTCAATAGAGAATTTTATTTATTGGTAATCTAATGGTACTAACAAATGATTCTCAACTGATTTAGAAGCAGATGCTGTCACTGCCCGATTACATTTTATATATAGCAGTATATTGTCCACATTTAAATAAGACCAAAGACCATTCTCGCTCATTGAGTTAAAAAGACAAACACTTGCATATCTTATTGGAACATAGTTTGCAACCTTGTACTAAACATAATATGGTTATTCTTCTTCGTTTACTGGGATGCAGGTTTATACAACCTTTTTATCAAATAGATCTGCTTTTCAAAAGGATTATCAAGAATGAATAGGGTTGGTTATGCTGCTAATTCTGTTTTTAAAATGCTTTTAGACATTTTGAACTATTTCATTGTGAACATTTATTAAAAATATGAAATTGTATAGAAGAGCACTGCCCACATAAAAGTAGGGTCACAGGTGGAATGTAACAAGGGCAATACGAAGGGTAATGGAAAAAATCCAGTATTTGTGTTCTCTTCTTAAATGTCATGATTTAGTAAATGGATTTCTCTACTTACCTAGGAGTGTGCTTCTACATTAGTCTAGCAGCAATTAGCGAGAAGAGGTTGCTCTGCAAATTGACTCAGGAACTGTATAGTTCATCTCTTTTTATTGTATAAAACAGAACAAAATTGTTTCTAATCAATCCACTTCAGCTTTCCGTCTAAAAAAATTATGAACTATCCTTTTCAGTTTCAACCTTTCAGTTTCAAGCACTTCTAAAATGTTTTTCTCAAATTAACCAATGAGGTGAACATATTTATATATTTATTTTTAGCAGAAACTATATATCCTGTGCTCAATAGCCTGGCTGTGACCGCTGTAATGAGATGGTATTTTCCTTCAAGAGTTCTTAGCAAATTGATTAATGCTTTTAGAATAATTAGTCCATATTTCATATGCAATACTACACTCTTACTTAAATCACAGATATTATATGTGATGTTGATGGCTATGATTGTATTTTCTACAATACATTTAATGTCTGAGAGCTAAGAGTCAAATATGGTTCTTTTTTTTTTTAGTTAATGACTTTTTAATAATATAATTTGATGAGCTACATGAATTTACAGCTAGCACGATTCAACTAGGTGCCAAATGTGCTGAAAGATTGTTCCACCCTTTGTTATATGCCTCTTAAAAAGCAAGATAGTAAATGGGCTTTAATTCTCTTTTGCATTAGCTTAGTTTCGTCCATTTCATTTATGATATTACCAAAAAAGAACTTGTATTACCTGGGAAATTAGCTGGGCTTAAAATACTATACAGTAATGTACTCTTCTCACACTACTTCGGTTAATGGTCCAGGGTTAAAAAAATAATTGGCATAAATCAAACTGGGTCTACATTCTGCTTGGTTAAGATGTCAGTGAAAAAAATAGAATAATTACATTGGTAACCCAAGTCTCAAATCTATATAGAAATGATTCTGCTACACACAGATAATCCCAGTCAAGGCAAATGCCCTGCTGTATATTAGTCCCCAAAATTATTGGCAGAGAATTCCACAGATTAAATGTACATTTTTATTCTTGTCTATGTCAAAAACACAAAAATGTTCTTTAAAGTTAGTTATTAGTCATTTGTTTTTCTGTTTAACTGATTGCAGGGAATGTTATAAATAGTTTAGAGAAACCATCACTATTATGAAAAAAAAAAAAAAGCTATTCTAGCAGACCTGTCAAATAATATGATTCCACTTTGTGACACACTGGTTGCGACCATGTTACACAGTGATTCGAAGTCAACTATGGTCATCCTTTTTTTTTTTTGTCTTTTAAAAAAAAAAAAAAAAAAAGAAAAAAGGAAAATAAGATATTTTAGCACTGTGACTGGTTTCATAATGCTAAGATGTGCTTCTTACTGAATGCCAAATAATCAGAATTAAGTAGAAAGTGCAGCCTTCTCCTGAATGCAGTGTCTGATTCTGAAAAATGCAGCTGCAGTGAATTGTCAGGACTCAGGACCCAGAAATAAGTATCCCGGGCTAAGGGTGGGTTATAAAGTGGCATATGGGGCTCTTTAAGATCATTTAATAGGTTATGAGAGGATATTTGATGGTATTCTGGTTATATGTGAGTCAGATTAAGATCAATAGAGTCCTAAGTGAATGCGTTTCCGCTGTACCACACCTCAGTGTGCTACTACAAGACATTTATGATTTGATTATTGTTTGGGAAGGGGATCATAGTTTAGCACTAAACTTTGTTGAGCAACTTAATGTCAAATATTGGAATCTAACTTTCACTCACTCATAGGGTTAATCACCTTAATCTCACTCTCTCTACACAGGGCTCTAAAATTACCTCCATCAATTATAGAAAACCAATAGATTAAAACAATTTTCTACATTATGAGTAGTCATTACAGACCATGGGTAACTTGCGTCCCCAAAAGCCAATTGAATTGGATGAAATGTAATTGTACGTTGGAAGACGATTTTGAGAATCACGAAAAACTATTATTGAAGGATTTTACAAGGAGAAGGATATCAGAAAGGATACTTAAAAATGCCATTAGCCTAGACAGAAATATTGATTGAAGTTTATGTTGGAACCAAAAGGGAGAAAATGGATGGGAGGTTTGTAAATAATAGTTTTATACCATTTATATATAAATTTAATAGTACGTCGAAAACTTAATTATCTTGACTTAATGAAATTATAAATATTATTTAAGAAAAGTTTGAGATCTTAATGCAGGACCCAGTGTTGAATACTAAATTAGAAAATAGAATATGTGTTATTTTTTAAATGAATAGAAGTTTAAAAATTCACTAGCACCTAGTTTTCTTGAAGAAACAAGGCAAGAACAAGTAATAAACCATGGCTACCCATGAAAAAACATGGATCCTATAAATGCAATAAAGCGAGATGTCTAGTTTTATCTCTAATAAAATCTTATAAATAACTTCAACTATTTTGATTAAAGAGCTTATCAATTGTGACACAATGTCCATGTGACCTGCAGTAGGTGGGTAGAACAACCAGAACTGTCAAAAGGCTCAATATTCCTAATAGGTTTATGAAGCATAGTGTATCCAGACACTTTGCTATGATACACAATGCAGATCCTAAGGGTTTGTTAATTATTGGAGTTGAAAACGTTGCTAATGCTATTCGTGGAGGCTTAGGAAGTTATGTAGGATAGAACCATTCTGGATGTTTAGACTAAGGTCTTTACATTCAGAGGGTCTTAATGAATCACTTCAATTTGAATCCCTTTTGTGACATTTATGCAGTTGTAAGAATCCCATATAATTGGGATACACCATTGTTATTGATGTCAATTTTATAAAATAGTTGTTAAATAAACAAAATTAAAATAAACACTTTATATGTTTAATGATAACATGAGAAATATAACAGGAAGATATTGGTTTATCCTAAATGTTAATGTATCGATTACATATTTATTTGCATGTTTTTATTGTGGATATTAATGTGTAAATTTTATTATTTTTCGTTTTGCTGCACATGATAAGGGGAGTTAGTTTAAAGCTTGACAGCTTGCAACTTAATAGCTTTACAAATGCGGACTATTTTATTTAATGATCTAATTCGGACTCCGATTGGTCACCTTGATATACAAAAGAACGTTAATAATCCCTCAAGTATACTCAGAGAACCCAGACGAGTGCATGAGTATTTCACCTGCAACACGTTAGCTGGTTGATTATACCTGGATTTTTCAAGGAGAAGCCCATACGTAAAAGAAAGATTTATAATGTTTTCTATCTGATGGCAAAAGAATTATACAATCAGAAGCTGTCATTGAAAGGTGGCCACCACAAAAATTAAATGTCCCAAATATCTATATGCCTATCGTGGATCGTAAAGAGGTCTGACGGTGCTGGTGAGTTGAATACCACCTAACCACTCCATAATCTGGGTCTCTTAACGGCACCACAGTACTATAAAGCAGCTTTTTTGTATGGAACTGCATCCTTGCAACAATTTACTTATTCAGAAAGCGTGTTCATTATGGTTTGGAAACAATATTTCCTTGCTAATGTGGTCTAGACCGCATAATACCAGGTGAAGATTGCTCTCACATATTGAAGTCCATTGATTTAAATATCAGTGCAATTTTAATTCATCATCATCATCACCATGTATTTATATAGCGCCACTAATTCCACAGCACTGAACAGAGAACTCGCTCACATCAGTCCCTGCCCCATTGGGGCTTACAGTCTAAATTCCCTAACACACACACACACACACACACACACACACAGACTAGGGTCAATTTGTTAGCAGCAGCCAATTAACCCACCAGTATGTTTTTGGAGTGTGGGAGGAAACCGAAGCACCCGGAGGAAACCCACACAAACACGGGGAGAACATACAATCTCCTCACAGATAAGACCATGGTCGGGAATTGACCTCATGACCCCAGTGCTGTAAGGCAGAAGTACTAACCACTTAGCCACTGTGCTACCCATAAGTTCATTTTGATTATGGTACTTCCAATTATTCAGCGCAGGGTTTGAGTTTTTCATATTGTGTATAGTCTTTAGTTTGGTTGGGGAATCTCACACAGGTTCCTATAACTACCTGCAGCTATTTTGAGAATCTTATAATGGTCTTTTTACCTTAATATAAATAATTTTACTTTGAAGTAATATTAACTTATACAAGTCCCCATATTGGTGAATTATTACCGCCCGGATTTATACAGTTTGTAACTCTGCAAGCACAAGTAGATTATTGTGTACCTTGGATCAGTGTTTAGTGTTACACGGCATTTGTGTACCTGACCTTGATTACTGCTTATTCATCTCTTGTGTATCATCATCATTTATTTGCATAGCGCCAGAAATTTCTTAGCGCTTTACAATTGGGAACAAACATTAATAAGAAAATACTGGGTAATACATACATACAAAGGGGTAAGAGGGCCCTGCTCGCAAGCTTATAATCTAGGGGACAATGGGACTTTGAAACACAACGGCATGTGCTACATCATATTGCACATTGGTCCAGCTAGAATGAAAAGGTAAAAAGTATGGAGTGGGCTGTGTGATCAGTCACAGAGCAATGTTGGTCAGAGGGTTGTTGTCATGTGTTAGCTTTTCAGAGGATGGTAATAGTGTAACCTAGGAAGATTAAGATGCTGGTTGATGAATATCATAAGCTTGTCTGAAGAGGTGGGTTTTCAGAGAACTCATGAAGATTTGAAGAATAGATGAAAGTCTTATTGTGCGAAGGAGTGAATTACACAAACTGGGTGCAGCGCGTAAAAAGTCCTGTAACCGAGAATGGGAGGATGTGATGAGAGTGGAAGAGAGATGCAGAACTAATGTGTCGTGTTGGGAGATATTTTGAGACAAGTTAGGAGATGTATGTCGGTGCAATTTTGTTGATGGCCTTGTATGTTAGAAGAATTTTATATCGGATTCATTGAAAAACAGGCAACCAATGTAGAGACTGACAGAATGACTCAGCAGAGGTTTTCTGCGTGCAAAATAGATTGTAGGGGTTCATGTCTGATTTTGGGAAGACCAGTAAGAAGACAATTACAATAGTCAATGCGGGAGATGATGATGCTCTCTATATTATGATAGTACATTTAATTTTCTTGTTCAGATGGTACATGTATTTTTACATGTTTTATCAGTAATATCATGTATAGCTTCATCTAAAAATATATTTTTTTTTTTGTTATTTTTAAGACTGAACTGTAGTAAAACAAATACAGAACGTTTTTAGTTTGTGATGCACTGAATGTAATTGCTAAAAGTATGTAAAAACATAAAAATGCATGTAATCCAAAGCTATACATGAAGGCTATTTGTGTAACACATATATCACACATACAAATTCTTTGTGTCCATACAGAGTAATTTTGTAGTTTGAAAAATTGTTTGTGGAAAATGTAGTTTTTTTCTGAATTAAATTGGACTGCTGTAATTATGTAAGTGCACTTTGTGCTTCCTCCCATGGATTAACAGCTCAAAGATATGCTATGCTAGATAAAAAAAAAAGACTAACTATTCATTTTATGGATGTCTAGTAAAGAGATGTCCCTGTATTATTACCTTTTATGTACTGATTTAGGTTATCTAAGAGCAGTGTGAATATTATGCATAAAACCATCATTAATGGAAGAACCAATTGAAGGAAAATATACTATAAGAAATAATGAATTTGCAACAATGATACTGATTTTAAGAATTTATTAGACCACTGGAGTAGAATACAGTTGTAGTATCATTTATGCATTTGTATTAAATTAATTTAGCAAAGTAAACAACATTTGCAATACAGACACATATTTAAAATTTATGATTGATTTACCTAAATTTCCTAGTTTTTCCTGTTATAACTAATGTATGTGTGTAGATGGAAAAAGGAGATAAAGGACCAAAAGTGAGATTTGGAGGAAAGTGCTTAGGCAATGATCCAAATGGTGAAACGAAGTGAGATATTACAGGCAAATAAATGGTCCAGTAGAACTGGTGGATTAAGGAAGCCATTTGTCAAGAGGTGGAGGAAAAACCAAGGTCAGAAACAGAGCCAGTATCCATATGAGCTAAAGGACAAAACTGGGGGAGAACAAAACCAGAGACCAACAAACAGGGAATTGTTACAAAGGTATTTACAGAAGTTGAGGGGCCATGTAAAGAACAGGGATTTATGTTTGTAACTATAACTGTAACTACTAGTGAAGAAGTAAGACCTATATTCAGTTTCTTCTATTGCTCTGTGCTGCTTCAAATGTGCACTCAAAACTCACCTCTTCCTCAAAGCCTACCAACCATCTACTTAACCCCCATCTTCTCCTTTTGCTCGTCCTCCCTTCTCTCCTCTTGCCTCAACTGGCTCCTTTTGTGCCTGGTCTGTTTACCCTCCCTTAGGATGTAAGCTCGTATGAGCAGGGCCCCCTCCCCTCCTGTCTCCATACCTGTTCTTCCGCTCCATCTTTACTGCATATGACTGGCCGGAGTTTCTGGAGTATTAGTACTTTTTGTTCATTGTTCTGTATGGTTTCACCCTGTATAGTCTACTGTTAGTACTGTGTGCAGCGCTGCGGATACCTTGTGGCACCTAACAAATAAATGATAATAATAATAATAATAATACTTATAGCAGTATTCCTTTCCTTCAAGAAGTCAACTAGTACTATGTTTTTACCTAGGTTCTACTACATTAAATCTATAGAACGCTACTAGGGTACGCTTAGATAGCAACATCACAATATAAATGGCTAAAGCTACAGCCATGCCAAACTAGAATACGGATATAGTACATGAATAAAGGATAGTACCGACAGAAGAAAATCAGAAAAGTACCAGGAACAATATGGAGTGAAGCCACGAAGCCAGAGCATTAAAAAAAACTTCCAGAACTAGGATCAATCTTAAATGATCTAGCACTGTCTGAGAGGTAGGCGTATCTAAACAAGGAAATGTGGAGGTGTTGCCAATAGCAGCCAGTCAGATTCTAGCTTATCTAGCACATTCTAGAAAATGATAGCTAGAAACTGATTTGTTACTATGGGCAACACCTCAACTTTTCCTTTTTGGTAAATCTACCCCTTGAGTGTTTATAAGGGTGTTTTATAAGATGAACGCTGCTGTGAATAACTGATGCATTGAAGCACATGGCTGGCCGGGATAGTGCTGAGCTTAAGAAATATAATGTACAATACAAAACTTTTGAGATTGCATCCTAGCAGCTTGTGACAGTAGATAAGATGGGACTTTTGAAATTAAAGTTGAGTACCACTTATGTCTCTTAACAGAAAATGGTCCATTTCAGTATTGCTTTACTTCACAAAATGTATTTTCCCCCCGATCTAACTGAAGATTCGTTATCAAAGTTTGACAACCTTATGAAATACACATGATAATTGAGACAACAGACTGAATACCCAGTATGGAATCATTTTTTTATTGTTTAGCTTCAGAATTGATTAATTATTAATGAGATAACACTATGTGCAATATATTTTATATATATAAATTACAATTTCAGTGTGCTCTCTAAATTCATGTTTATTTAAACAGCAGAAAACATGAAAATAAATTATTATCCAAATCACTCTAGGCACTTTTTAATTAAAATGACATCTGGAAAATACTAACATAGCAAGTCACATGAAGTAGTGTATGCAAGTACCAGTGTCAGAGCCACAACTTGTACTACAATACAAATCAAGCTTCTAGTACAGCTCACAATGGAACATATTTAGTTACAATGCAAAGTGACATCTGATGATATGTAAGCAATGCAATCTTCTAACCATCCTCACCTAACAAAAATGCTCTAACCATTCCCCTTGGAAGAGAGATCAGGATGTGGTTTGCCTTTGATTATAACCAATCAGTGCTGTCAACCAGTTGCCACTCTTTCCCATTGGAGCATCGACAGTGAGTGTGGTAGTACTGCAATGGGGATCATAGTGAGCTGTGCTGAGTCAAAGTAGTACAGGGAAAGAAACTAAACACTGCCAGCCTGTTCTATGAATGGCTGATAATATTTGGTTTACTGTCCTCTATCGAACAGTGTGATTGACTAGACTGGTAGCAGCTTTGTGCATGATTGGAGTGCAGGGGGAAAATTAGGTAATGATTAGTCAGCAGAAAAATGGCTTTCTGTATATATTCCCTGGACCCAACAATCACCTGTTCAGTGGGACCAGGTACTGGGAGTGTAGGGACAGGAAACGAGAAGCCACTGACTGGTAGCAGTCTAAACCTTCCTCAGGCACTAAAAACTACACATCTTTCATTCCCAAAGAGCAGAGAGACCAGTAGTAACAGCAACTCCACCACTTGGAGACAGTTCCACGCCAGAGAGAGAGAAGAGTGTGGCCAGAGAGAAAGGAGACATGTCCAAGGAGAAACAGTGCAGCTAACTGATGTAGCACTGATCCTCAGAGCCATCTTTTCCATTGGGCACAATGGGCAGGTGCCCGGGGGCCCCACGGGCAAGGGGGCCCCATAGGCAGGGCTCTTAATTAGAATAAATAATCCTACAAAAGAAAAAACCTGCAAAAAAACCCTTCAAGGGTCACTGAGCAAGTACATCTATCTATCTCTATCTCTATATATCTATATCTATATCTGTATCTCTATACATCTGTATATATATATATATATATATATATATATATATATATATAGAGGCCCCGGTGCACTGCTTTGCCCGGGGGCCCATAATATTGTTAAGATGGCCCTGCTGATCCTGCCAGTCAGCACAGACAGAGAGAGAGGGAGAGAGGCGTAGAGAACAATGCTATTACAGAGAGGCTAAAAGTGATTAGGAGGCCTGTCTATCCCTTAGAAAGAGCTGCCAGCCTAACAGATCTGCCAGTCTAATAGAGAGTGCTGCCAGTATTGCAGAGAGAGCTGTCAGGTTACAATACAGAAATGGAGGTTGCTCGATCAATTTATTGGTTCACAGCAGGTGCTTGAAAGGGTTATCCAGAAAGCAAAAAATACAGAGAAAAATCCGCCAGTAACACTCCTGTGAGCCAGTAAATGAGCTGCCTTTCTACTTGTACATAAAAGTGCAGAATTCACAGTAATATGCATTTGAAATTGCATGATAAGCCACCCACCACTTCACGGCTCTTCTGCTAATAGGGTTGCTAGACATGACAATAGAGAGAGCTGCCAGTCTTGCAGAGAGAGCTGCCAGGTTACTAGAGAGGAGAGCCAGAATCGCAGAGGGAACTGCCAGTGTTAGAGTGAGAGCTGCCATTTAAAGGAGTCCAATCCAGAGGGAGTACAGATCGAATCCAAATTTCCAGAGGGAGTATAGATCTAATCCAGAGGGAGTCTTCGTTTGTTACAGTTGTTCCAAGCACCTGGATTTCCTATTACTTCTATCTTGTGGCCTATAGGGCCTGATTCACTACTGATATTATCTGACGTTTTTTGAGGATCTTAAGAACATCTTCTCTGCGCATGCCCAGAAAATGGAGATAAGAAGGAAAATCTTAAATTAATCTTAAGAATTTCTTAAGTTAAGATGAAAATCCTTCTTAACTGCACTTAAGAAGTTCTCCCAACACTTAAGAAAAAAGGATTGGGAAAGGGAGGGCAATGGGCAGAGATCATACTGACTTAAGAGTAGGCATTTACCTCCAGATCTGTAGGATAGCTAAGAAGAAATGTTTAAAGTTTTTCTTAACTTCTTGCTTAAACATAAGGAAGTTTTGGGTCATGTTTAAGTCCAAAACAGCAATAGCAGTAGTGCTGAATAACAGCACTAAACTGTTCAAAATGCATTGTTCGTTTAAAACACAACTAAATATGCACAACATACATCTTAATATACTTTACTCAAAAAAAATGTTTTTAAAATTATATATCAATATCAAACATTAATCAATGTACTATTTTTAAAAAACAACCATGATAGATGCAGTTGTAATAAATTGCAATGTAAAGTGGTTGATGTGTAATATCTAATAGTTAACCTATACTTTTTTTTATATTTTTAAAAAACGGTAATAATATGCTAGCATAAATGAAAGACATAATAGCTTAATTTCTTAAAATTGTATGAATTTAAACCATGCGTACTCTTCCATAAGGGACACATAGGAAAAACACACAAACATGGGGAGTATATATAAACTCCACGGAGAGAAGGCCGTGAGTGAGGATTCGAACGCAGGACACCGTTATTGAAAGGTGGATTGTCTAACCACTAAGCCAACGTGCGAGTGGAAACAATATGTGCATGATATACACTAGAAAAGCTGAGCATGAGCTTCTCTCATAACAAACTTTTTTCTTTTATCATTTTTATTAATGTCAATAATTGTACAATGAAACATTATAGCCCTAAATCCTTAGTAGATGCACAGTGTAAATAATTTGCTATGGGAAATCATTGATGTATAATATAATAATAATAATAATAATAGTCGGACTTTAATTTGTTTGTAATTTTTTGCCTTCTGCTTTTTTTTGGCACTTAGGAGTTTCATGCTCAAATCTGTCAATATTTTCTATTTGTTTGGATTCACTTTATTTGGAAAAGCTGCTTGTATGTGTTTTAGCTCCACACAAATTTCAGCATGCAATATAGGCATATTCCACAAAATGGGTGAGGAATGACCCCACTGTTGAAAAGTGGATTGTCTAACCACTAAGGCAACATGCTGATTGAGCATTAAATACATTATATAGAGTTGAATGTCAAGCACCATGTTTAAAAGTCCTATTAGGTCAAAATAAATGTGAGTACATAAACCATAAACCAAGCTTATAGTGCTCCAAAAAAAAAACATATAACACAACACAGGCACTACTGCCAACATGAAGTTTTTCAATCCAATATCTATTAAGATGATTTTTATGTGTTTTGGCACTTCCCAATGTTGCATGTTTATCCAACAGATCCCCAGCCCTCCTGAAAATGTGGAGGCATGCCACTTCAGGTTCCACACTGATTTGCAAGGTAAAATCATTTCCTAATATGGTTTATATAACACTTTTAAAATTCTCTAACATCCTAAAATACAATTATTTTTTGTTGATTAAAGTAAAGGCCTGTTTAATTTTTCAAAACATATACAAATGCATGCACCAGACTGTTTACCTTTGAAATCTGCAATTTTGTAATTGTGCTGTAAGGGCTGCCTCTGCCTCTTCTGAGATTTTCAGATGTGAGTTTTATAGCCATAGCACTTATATAAATAATAATGAAGCTTTACTGTTAGAGTTTAGGTTAAAATAGACCAAACTAAAGGCTTTCATTGAGGTATTACCAGGCCTTATCTGGGACATGTCTGCCTCATCTGAAAAATATTCAGTAATCTAGCATAGTCTGTGTTAATCATATAACTGATTCACTATGTGAATGTTCTTTTCTGCCCAGGTAAAGTATATAAAGTAAATGTTGTCTGTTTATTGGTTTTAAGGTACTGATTTGCATGTTTTCTAATAGAGATACCGTACATTCTCTTTCATTTTGAGGATAAGTGAGAAATAGACATCATTTTAGTAAATAGCTAAATGTTTGTAATTTATTCCAACAGACCTTATGACCCAGCTGTCAGCTGGAGCACAAAGGAGGTGCGGAAAGGATCATTTCATGGAAGAAGATAAAGACATGAAGAAGTTAAGTTGCCTTTGTAAGCATGTAGGTATCTATAGTTAACAATGTTATTCTTTTTAGGTTATTGGGGGACCTGCGTTACAGTTAAGGCATCATAAATTGTATATTTTACAGCTTGAAAGTACAGGTGTGTACAAAGTACACACAGTCAAGTAATTTTTTTTTAGAAATGCTCTAAGGTTGATCTCTTTTTCTCTAATATTGTAAACAGATAAAAAAGAGGGCCATTATGGGTTCCAGCATGACCTGCCTTGCAACAACTCTATCCGATGGGATAAAACCAACATACATGTGTTTGTATTTTTATTTTGTTTACAAAGGAGTTTGTATTTACAGTTTATTTTTATTTTGTATTTCATTTGATTACTGCAATTGTGTTTATAAATATTTTTTTTTTTATTCTTGCAATACTCATTTTCCTGTAACTCTCTGCTGGTTTGGACACTGTTGAACACACTCTTCTCCTACACATCCTTCACTCCATTGTCCATCTAGACACAGTTCTCTCCGGGGTCACTTCCTACTTTTCTAATTGCTCTTGTAGTGTACCCACCTATAAATGTTCTATTTTAATATTGTACATCTCTTGTCTTGGGGTACTATTTTGGTCATTTGGTCTCCAATGTCACCTCTGCTGAGGACACCCAAATGCACATTTGCTTTCCCTGACATATTTCTTTCTGTACTATCTTTTGTAAACCACTGTCTTTCTGCATTCTCCCATGGATGTCATAACGAAACCTAAACCTCAACAGGTTCTAAACCAAGCTTATTATTGTCCTTCATGCCAGAGTCACCAACTGGCCTCCAATCTCACTAACTGTCAATAACAATACTATACCCTCTGTGTTGCTTAAAATTTAAATTGTCAGTAAATTTGTGATGAGGATAGCAGGAATCCATTAATAAAGCCTAACATAAATAAAATAAAAATTTGTACGGACAAAGGTCCCACAAAAATTAAATATTATACCCCCTAGAGCCTAAACAACTGTTCAAAAGGATATTCCAAACAGTGTACCAAATTCGGAGTGGTCAATTCCACTAATAATCAGCAATTTGCTTTACCTTTAACAGCATAGTATCCCCCTGCCATAATGGCAAGCAAGCCCTGATTACTCTGCACTGGCCTGCATTCCCTAGGGTGATGTGCCACTAGCTCACCACCCCACCACACACATAGGGGGATCCACCCATGATATGAAAATAATATATCCCTTAACTAAACAGTGTGTGTGTGTGGAATAACAATATTCCATGTAAGTAAAAGTTAACTGGCCCACTCTAGGTCACAGGATGGGCATGTTTAGCCTTAGTAGCACTAGTACTACAAGGGCAAGAATAGTCAATGTCTGCATGGCCATGCTGGACCTAGAGGGCCAGATTAGTGTTAGCAAGTGCCTGTAGTTGCGAATAGTGGTATACACTTCACATAGCTCCATCATACCACTGTTGCTAGGACCTGTAGAATGAATGACAAGCCGAGATTTTGCAGACAAGCATGGAAAAGATCTGCGAACAACGTGAGCTTGCCCACACGTGCTCTGAGAACTAATCATAGAGCAGATTATTGGAAAGTATGGCATTTCCAAAATGAGAGCCACCTTTGCAAGGTGTGAGCTGCTGGTCCTGGTAGAGGCCATGGACAGTATGCCCGCAGGCCATTATATCTCAAACGAGATGACGCTGCGGGTATACACTAAGGTGCATCGCTTTATATGGCGGCATTTTAACCGCCGGCGCAGCATTGTGCAGCTCCAGCAGTGCTGGAGCGAACTTAGCTGTCCCCAGCCACAGTTTTTGGAGGAGTTAAGGGAGGAGATTTTAAGACGTAAGTTCTCTATTAATCGCCTAAAATACTGTAATCCAAATACTTTTTTTTTTTTAACAATTACTTACCTAAGGCAAATCCAAGATTTGTTACAGGCCATCTGAAAGTGTTGTGTGTCTCTACATTTAAATTTTTTTATTGTGTCACTAAATGCATGTTTCAAAATGTCAGCTGACATTATTATATGGCTACATGTAGGTAACTGTGAAACAGGGAGAACAATTATAAATAAACTAATATGTTATACTTATTTCAACATGCCGTCAGAGGCGTGAACAACATGAGGTCAGGGAGGAGCATGAGGAGGAGGAGGCGCCCAGGGAGGAGCCTGAGGAAGAGGAGGAGCCCAGGGAGGAGCCTGAGGAGGAGGAAGAGGAGGTGGAGGAGGCACCCAGGGAGGAGGAGACCCATGTGGTGGCTTTTGTGGAATGTAAGTATTTTTAACAAACAAACTGATATTTTTGTTGTTGTGGGTAGGCCCACTGTAGTCATCATAAAGCACTCTTTTCTCACATGCCATTTGCCTGATAGCTAGCTATCCATTCCACAGGTTTGGACCATGATGGCTCTAATATTTTTTTTAATGAAAAAAATAAACCCTGGCCACCAGCCAAATGTGTGTGTGTGTATTATATATATATATATATATATATATATATATATATATATATATATACAATATATATATACATGTACGACAACAAAAACTATTAATTGTCACTCACCCCTCTACCGGCGTCCGTGCAGTGCTGCAGCCGCCTGCCATCTTAGGTACCCGAATGAAGTTTATGGACTCTCCTCTCTCCTCATTGGCCTGCTGACAGCCTCTCCCTATTTAAGGCTCCCTCTACCTACTCTCAGTGCCTTTTCTTGGTCTCCACTCTGCTAAGGTAACTATGGTTCACTCTCCTCCAGGTTACCTTTCCTACAGTCGCAGATCTCCTCAGTGTCTCTGGTTACCTTACTTGCTTGTGCAGATCATCGCAGCATCTCCAGTTATCCTATCTGCTGTCCGCAGATCATCTCAGCATCTCTTATTATCTTACCTGATGTCCGCAGAACATCTCCACCATCCAGTGGTAATAACCTGCAGTCCGCAGATCATCTCAGCATCTCCAGTTATATAACCTGCAGTCCGCAGATCATCTCAGCATCTCCGGTTCGCTTACCTGCTGTCCGCAGATCATCACAGCATCTCCTATTACTTTACCTGCTGTCCACAGAACATCTCCACCATTCCAGTGATAATAACCAGCAATCCGCAGATCATCTCAGCATATCCATTTATATAACTTGCAGTCCACAGATCATCTCAGCATCTCCGGTTATCTTACCTGCTGTCCGCAAATCATCTCAGCATCTCCAGTTATCTCACCTGCTGCCCGCGGATCATCTCCCATGTAGCTGAATCTCCATTGATCCTGCCATACTCTCCCGAGGGCCGCGACCTGCGTAACGGAAGCTGCTATACCCATACCCTCTTGCGGGGATCCCTGGAGAAGACCAGCCGCTGCGTTAGACTCCGCGCCTCTGGTGAGTAAACTACTATTGTCAAGTCTTGGGTCGAGACTCCTAGTGCCCGTGACATTAATCCTCTGACTACTAATGTGTTTGGCATCCCATTAACCTTTGCAGACATTTTAAATTTACGTCACTTTTTACACCTCTGCTGATTACGTCAAATTTCACCCCAAGAAGTAATTTATATATGATAAATAATATAAGCATTCTAATATTTTTTTATTTCCTTGTTTTTAATAACTCTTAAAAGACACCAGAACAGGGGAGGTGAACCCAGCATCAGTGGGTTCGCTCATTCAAAAACGTATAAAATATAATAAAAAATACAAAAAATTATTCAACAATTTCCGATTTAGAAAAATTATATGGTTTGGTTTATTTTTTTGTTTTTTTAAATAATCTGTTTATGTTGTTGCCTATTTTACATCTACTATATAAATGCCTAGTGGCGTGTGTGAAAAAAAAAAAACCAAGCTGCAGCGCCACCTGCTGGGCCGAGTTATACACTGACCTATATATTTCTTGAAGGAGAAGTGACAGTTGGGAGTGGTTGGTGGTTGCCGGGGGTGACAGTGGGGAGTTTTTAACACCTTAAGTAGCTTGATGAAGGATGTGGCGATGAAGATGAAGGATGAGGTGATGGAGAAAAATGATGAGGTGGTGACATGTGGACAAAACCACGTTAAAAAAGGGCGCTTGCGTCGGGAAGTAACGCTCTTCCCCTGAGGAGGCCTGGGCTATGGCCCAAATGCATGACAAGAACCTTTTTAACACCTTAAGTAGCTTGATTTGACTAGAATGCATGAGTATCATGCACGGGTTAACTTGTTTGTATATATATATATATATATAAAAAAAATTGTGTGTGTGTCTTTTATACTGTAATTATCAAACATGTATTCATGTCACTTTTGCAAATAATGATTGTACATTCATCACATACATTAAGCTCTATTTTTCATGGGGTCACAACGTGATTTTGCAAAGGTTCAAAGTTCCTGTTTGGTTAACTTTCTTTTCCTTATTCAGGCCCACAAAGTTGAGACAGAAAAGGGCATGGTTGGGAATTGAACTCATACCCCAGTGCTGTAAGGCAGAAGGGCTAGCTACTAAACCACTGTGCTGGTGGATTATGGTCTACATATTTTTTTTATACAGCTGAGTACATAGCATAATATACAAGCCATAGATGAAGAAAAATCAAGGTTTCAAGACAAAATAAAAATAGTTACATTTACCTTAAAGGAGCCTGTTCCCTCCTAATCAAACCACCACCCTGCGATTCTTAGGCCATTCCTAGATTTCAGCATGCACATCATAATGTGAATGTGATATGTGGACCACAATCCTTTTTGAAAGTAAAACATTGTAAGAAATTAAAAATGCACCTTCCCCTAACAAAGTTACATTTGAGGGGGAGATACATCTAAAATAGGAGGACAGATTTATCATTGTGGTAGAGCGTGTAGTAGATCATATTTGAAAGAGTAAAAATCAAGCTATCAAGTGTTTGTGTGTTATATGAAAACAAACCATTACTTTCCTTATTAACTAAATACTATCCTAATACTAACCCTTGCAAAAACAAAACATAGGCTGGTTTGGGCAAAGTTCCTGTTGTGTTCCTTTCATTAATGAATAAGGCCCACAAGGTGCACACAGATGCTACGGCCATGCTTGGTATTCGAACTCATGACGCCAGTGTTGTGAGAAAGAAGTGCTAATCACTAAGGTACCCGTGCAGGTATTACCTTGCATATATTTTTGGGTAATAAGGAAGAGTGGCTGTGTTGTGTTGTTTTTTTTCTTGAAGTACTATTATCTAGCTCTTACATCTGTTGCACACATGCTGTATTATTGAGCTTCTTGCTCGAGTCTATAGAATGTATTTATTTTTCTAAATGAACGTTGGCTTAGTGCAGGGGTGGGCAACCTTTTTCTAGAAGTGTGCCAGCAAAAATCTTTTCAAGCCCAGATGTACCAGTTGTATACACACACACACATATAAACGTTCATGTTATGACACACAATAGTGCCCCAGTTCATATTATGCCATAGTTGTGCCCTGGATCATACTGTGCTTCAAAACTGTGCCAACCAGTTTTACTCCTCATAGTTTTGCCTCCAGTTCATGTTACTCCTCATAGTTGTGTCCCCAGTTCATCCTATGCCTCATAGTTGTGCCGCTATTTCCTGTTACCCCTCATAGTTGTGCCCCCAGTTCCTGTAACCCCTCATACGTACCTCTGAAGTCAGCATCTTTTGTTCCACGGGAGCTGATTCACTAAAGCAGATAAAAATAACTGAAATGGAACTACTGCGCATGCACATCAGCTCCCTATCAGCCATCATTTAGCTTCTTTAGTTTGACAGCTGCGGAGCTCCGGCGTGCCAGACAGAAGTGGTCCATGTGCCACTTCTGGCACTGGTGCCAGGGGTTGCCAACTCCTGCCTTTGTGGATAGCCAATCCACCTTCCAACAATAGAGTCATGAATTCGATTCCTTACTCATTTTGTAACGGTCAGAACACAAATTTTTAGCATATATTAATTTTAATATTTATATGCATGTTTATTTATGCTAGCAAATTAAATGCATTTGCATCCACATGCGCTCAGTTCAACTCAAACACATTATACGATCTTTCATGTCGGTGATTAAAAAGATGTTTTGATTTAACTGAGTAACACTTTAAAATCATTTTTTAAAGGTGATCTAATTATATAAATGCTAACTTAAATAATAAGGTAACAAGAATTCTATACAATATACACTCGATTGATTGTGTTTTAACATTTGTAATTAAATTCTTCGCATATCTCACATTTGGTGTTACGTAATGCCATCTTATCTTTAAGCGGATCTTAAGATGAGGATCTTAGGAGGGACTGACTTCTTAAAATCCGTTGCATCTTACCTTCCTGCTTAAAAGACTTAAGATGGGTGTGTCTTTGAACTTCAATTCCTTGTTGAATTGCGAACTTCCTATCTCCCCCGTTTGCTCTTAAAATACTTATCGCAACTTACGGACAAGATAAGATCAGTAATGAATCA
This sequence comes from Mixophyes fleayi, assembly GCF_038048845.1. NCBI lineage: Eukaryota > Metazoa > Chordata > Amphibia > Anura > Limnodynastidae > Mixophyes > Mixophyes fleayi. The sequence continues at coordinate 294,363,550 of NC_134402.1, forward strand.
GGCCCCTAGTGAGGAGAGCCATTATGGACCCAGCTTGTGCCCACCAGGTCACCAGTCAGTGTACACAGAAAGTTTGAGTAATTCGTTACACCTTGCACTGCTCCATACCTGGGGTTGAACTCCAGTGTAACGGTGCACCTGAGCTAGTAGTCTGGCCTTGAGCTGCTTAATACTGACAGGACTGCTCCTCTCCTCTTCTTCTACACATATGTGTGTCCAGTACACTGTTGGGACTACTACTCCCATATTCTTTTTCATATTAATAGTTATTGTCATTGTTGAGACTACTATTCCCATCATCACAGAGAGACACATTTCCTCATTGCTCTTATATATACAGGGACTCAGTGTAGCTATTTGTCATTGTCTTTGTAGTACAATTATTGTAGCGGCACTCAGCACTGCATGCTGCTGCCACTTCTTTTTGTAACTAAGATCATGGATTCATGCCAGGGGGTAAATGTATTAAAGAGCGCTTTTTGCAACTCACCGAGTTTGACAGCTAAATTTAAAACAGAAATGTGTTTAAAGGCAAATCTTGCAATTAAACACATTGCCATTTTAAATGTGCCTGACCACTCATGCCTCTGAGTGGGGGGGCTGGAAGGCTTTATCAGCAAAGCTGCTGCCCTAAACAAATTTTTCTATGGGAGTATAGGTGAAATGTACCTACATGGATCTGGAATACATGTATAAAAGCATTTGAACATGTTTGTTTAAGTGTTCAAGATCCATTCAGATATGTTTCTTTAGAAAAAAAGCCAATTCAAAGGTCCTTACAAATGGAGAAAAGTAGTACAGGGATAGTTCACAGAAGCGCTGAGCAAATCTCAGTGAATAATGATGTATTTTTAAACTCCATTTGAATGTGCTTCACTCACGTCTAAATGCACCAATAAAAATCATCGGTGTGAATTTTTAATATTTTCCGTAATATTAATTTTGTTATACATCTGAATTTTAGAACTATAGTGTGATTTTTAGAATACAGTTTGCAATCAAATCTTGATATATTTTATCCTTTTCCATCAATAAAGAATGATCTGGAGTTTATAAATTGTGTGTAGGCTATAATTTTAGTGTGGGCTGCAGCTAGGAGAATTACGGTAGGGATATGAAAAGAAAAGGCACACGCTTATGACTGAAAAGCTTTTAAAAGCCATCCTTTGTACTCATGAAGGATATTTTTTTTATAGTTTTTAATTAGACTGCTAAAATCCAGTTTGGTGCAAATTATTTGGAAAAGGAATGCAAAATTGGATTTTAATGGATAAGCTACTATGCAAAACAAATTAAATGTTTACTATGATAATAAAGTATTTACTTACAAGAGCCTGCAACATATAATCAAAATAAGATGCACTTCTTAACAATTTACCTGGAACTTGAAAAGAACACATTTCCATGGCAACGCTTTAACAAATGAGAGTGAATAGCATCTCAATGAATCACCACCTCACAATCTAATGTTTGGTTTACAATCACAGAAAACATTTTAATGATGTTTTTTATGTTGTTGGTTTTTTTTTTTTGAAGCTCTGCTCTGAAATATGTTTCAGGCAATTTTCATGATACATTCATTGTTCTGGAAATTTCTGTGATAGCAGACATGTTTTATTTGTGTAGGAGTTGTTTTATGAATTCACCACCTAAAATATCACCTAATAACTATCTACTGTGTATAGGGCAGTAATGGAAAAGATAAACTAACAGTCTTGACTACATGAACGCATACACTTTTCCGGGTTGCTAAGTGTGCCCCTGCATAAGAACAAAGTGCACCAAACCTGACTGCCTGAAAAACAGTAATAAGAGGCAGACAAGCCACCGAAGGCAGATGGCCAGTTTTTCTTTTTTGTGGTAAATCAGTGTCCCAGTAATATTGCTGTGAAGAAAAATAAGATTCCTGTGAAGAACAGGTAAGTTTCTGGTGATCGTGATATCTTCTGGCTTTGGACCTAGCGAATCTAAGGTGATTAGCTTTGGCCCAATTGGAGGCCACCGCTGCGAGCCAACCAGTGCTTGCCGCCAGCATTTTCAATTTCCATGCCATGGTGAGCCTGAATTTAGCTGTTGCGAGTGGTGGCTGTGCAGTCTGTCGATGAAGTTCAAGAGAGAAGAACTCCGCGATCAAGAATGGAAGATGACGGACACCAAGAGGAAAGAGAAGATGGCGCCATCAAGCCAAGAAGACTGAAGACATCGGGCTCAAATGGAGAAGACTGCTATATGCGATGCACTAGATTCCCTAGAGAGTGGGGTCTGCAAAAAAAAACAAACATGCGGGCCCCCTCTAGGAATAACCAGCCCAGTGCTGAAAGCACTTGGACTCTTCCTACACCCCTGGGCAGTGGGTGTAGGGTAATAACAATTAAAGTATGAAAAAAACAAACAGATGCCATTCTGTTTTGTGGAACTACAAGTCCCAACCATGCCAGGGTGCAATAAACAGTCTGTGCATGCTGATGCTTATATAACTACAAGCACCAGCATACCCATGGCAGCCAGGTCATGCTGGCACTTGGAGAACCACAAGTGCCAACATGGTCTGACACCCATGGCTGGTTGCGACCTGTGGTTCCACAAAACAAAATGGCGTCTATTTGTCTATCCTTTCTGCCTATCACTCTCCGGGGAGTATTTCTCGAGCAGAAGTAACTTTTTCCGCATGAACAAGGCTTCCTGAACGATTTTAATATAATTTTCCTCCAAATTTATTTAGTTTGAGAAAATGCTTTGTTTACTAATACTGAGCCATGTCCTACCATTATTTACTATGATATAGCCAGTACTGAGAGTGAACCATTCATGTCTATGGACTGTATTTTAATTTATCTTTGTAGGGCAAGCAATGTTAGTTCACCCATTTATATTAATAAATAAAAGTACAAACAGAAGTATATTTTAAATTCATTGTTATGTTACACGTTATGGCTTAACATAAGAAAAAGCAGTTTTCAATAAACATGTATTGTTAGACTTAGGTTACTGTTAAATTAGGAAATGAAAACTGTTTTAAACGCTGTTGTGGATTTAGCCATGCAAGTTGACACACAAGCATGACTATTATACTGGGAGGGTTTCAATACACAGATTTATGAATGAATGTTGTCTTCTTGTAACACAAATTGGCTGACTGTATGTAAAAGCTTGTTATTGGTTACTGATCTCCAGCTAACAAGTTGGCCTTGGAAACTGTAATTCTGCAAACTACTGTGCACGTCAAAATGTCCAGAACCAGAAAATCACTAAAGGAAGAGCCCCAATGATTCAGAAAATATCTGAATCTCGTATGACTGTTTCAGTCATGTAATATAAAATACTGAATATGCTACCACAAACTGTCCAGTAAATCTTTTAACACATCAAGTTTTGAAAAGTATCAGGGCTATTGCAAAGGTCAATGACCATATTCATAATGGCCATGTTGGGTCTGAAATGCGGTCTTCCATTTATCTCCTGCTCCTAGTTGTCAATTTACATAGGCCCCCTAATATCTAGCTTTGATAAAATTTCTGTGGCACATTCAATCAAAGACCTACAGTGGTGTGCAAATGAATTGGGATAAAGCTTGTTTTTTTTTGCTGTGTTTTGTGTTTGTTTATTAAACAAATACCTATAATTATTTACAAATTATTTATAATTAATAGGATCACACTTACTGATATAGCTTGTTTTACACAATATGGCATCAAAATCTGTTCTTTGGTTGAACAGTCCCAAGCCTTAAATTTGCAATACGTAAGTTCAATAAGGTTTCAATGGGGCTTGAATCAGAGGAGTTCCTATGCTACTAAAGAGTGTTTGTTTTCAGTTCTTCAATAATGTTTTTCACTTTTCTTGAAGTGTACAAGGAGTAATTATATGCTAAAAAATGCCATCACCATTTTCTAAGTTCTTCTGCACAGCTGGAATAACTATGACCTTTAGAATATCACTTTCTGAATTCAACATTCATTGTTATGGTAATATTGGTTGAGATAATAAAACCCCTAGAACTGCTTCTATGTGTTTGCCTATAACAGCCCCCTTTCCAAGAAACACAAAATGTTCCAGAGTACTCGATTGCACTAGGTTTTATTTTGTGGTTGTAGGAGCTTATTAAATCAAAATATTTCTAAGTAGGGTGGACAGGACAAGGAAGGAGGCAGGTGCGGTCTATAGTATTACAAGATTCTGGCAGCACAGAAGAAATATGCTCCAGCTCAGAACGAGGTGCACCCGCTACCACCTTATTGGTCCCGGACAACAGTTATGACCCCACTGCTAATGCTAACATTACCCCCACTTTGAGGAGAAATCAAGAGACTCCAATACTGGGATTTTAAGGGTACATCTTGTGAAAGGTCTTTATTAGCTTGCCTGCATGGGGGTTTGCAGCCAGTTCCCAAGATCTTTCTTACACTCCATAGCCGCCCCATTGGACCAGACACTGATTTTGACCCTGAGCGAAAGTTTGCAGAAGTGAGACAGGCAGCTGAAAATAAAACCCCCTCATTCCAGAATGAAGGTTGCCCAAGCTAGATACACTAGGATACATTCTGGAAAAACTTTGTAAATTACCTGACCTCCACAGAGTTTGCACAGCTTGAAAAATTTATGAAGGAAAGCATATTACAGTATCTGATGAGGCAGTAGAAGTTCATTCAGTAGAAGTGAAGGTTTGAGATTGCACTTGTGTTAGGATGTAGGTCAGCCTCCAGTACTGAGAAGGTAATCCAAACCTGAGAGGAAGAGAGTTCTGACTGAATCTGCACAGAAAACCAATGGGCGCTCAATGCCATCTGGGACAAATAGACAATTTAATACTTGTTAATTATATGGGTGTGACTTACCTTTGCTCACCATCTTTGTGCCACTTAATCCTCTGTCCCCAACCATGTAAGCAGTCATCTCCACCATTCACGCTGATCCCTCAGGTACAGCCTGTCAGACCAGCCCCACACCCCTGGGTAACTCCCCCAATCCACCTCTATCTCTCAGCACTCAGTCCTAGTGATGGGCAATTTCAGGAGTAGGATTCTGTTCAGCAGTGCAAGCTTCCCAAGCTCAAGATAACCGAATCTCCACTGAAATAACAGGAGGGCGTGCCAAGTGGCTCCTGTATAATTATCCGCAATTTTAACCATGTGAACCTAAGTAAGTGCTGGTTGCAGAAAATGTACAACAGCTCTAAATCAAAAAACACAATTTTGTATTGCATTACTTTGTCTTAAATGATTCCCTATATGTTTTGTTGAAGTTATGTCGCTGAGTTTAACAATAATAGTCCTACATCTGAGAAACGCTTGTTAAAAGTTTTTGGACTTGGTAAATCCAGGTAAACATTATGGGCCTGATTCATCTACGAATGCAATGCGAACGCAACTTTGTTTGAAAAAAGCGGACGTAACTTGTACACACATACACCCGTATTCAAGTACAAGTGCATCTTAAAAAACATTTCTATTTGAATATGGGTAGAATTACGCTCTGGCTATACACTACTTTCCATATGCAGACACAACAGAGTGCAGGATACGCACATGCATGTGAAATATCAAGTCCCATCAGTACGCATGCAAACAATTTTTTTTTTTAACTAAATTAACGACTCTTAATACCATAATAATTAATAAAAAAGTAAACAACTTTTTTTTTTTTACATTAAATACATAAATCTGGATGTTCTTTATGCATACTGTACATAAAATACATTTTTATAATTTTTCTTACTTGCATACACATGTTCTGGCATGCATATGTATCAGTCATCACTTGCACCTGCCCTGTAGCTGGTGCATGTGATACAGTTAAAAAAGATGTACCTCAGAGACCCCAGAGCTTGAATTGGACGAATGTACGTGCACTCAACCTTAGCATGCCCTTACTGTACATTGCCTACGAGCATCCACCCCTTCACACCCCCATTCCGCTCTTAAAGTTATAGGCAGTCGGTGGTCTGCCAGCCATCCGGGTTGGATGCACATTGGGAAAGCTCCTCATGGTTAGGGGAAAATCCTTACCCTCCTGCGGCTTACTGAAACCCCGACGGCTCCCTGTGCCTTACAAACTGAGGGGACTGCGGGCTGCTTCCCAGGAGACCTTGTTACTGCCCATTCAGCTGATCTGAAGACAAGCCGGGGTTCTGGGTCTACCTATCGGTGATTCCGCCGACCAACACCGGCGCCCCCTTAACGTTCCTACTTTGGCTCCTGCTGCAGCGAGGCACTCTTTTAGTACACCACTGCCCACCTGTACAACCGGGGCCATCACTGCTGCAGAGACACTATGTCACTGCTACTGGCTTTGCAACGCTGCACCTGGGGTCCCATACAAGTTTTCGCTCTGCCATCCTGAGCGGTGCCTCACCTCTTGATCTCCGCTGGGGGTCAGCTTCCTTTAGGGTGACCCCTTCATGCGCATCCCTGAAGATGCCCGGCTGCATCCCGCCAGAAATACTGGGCACCATCCCGCCAGAAGTGCTGAGCACCATTCCCCGTTTCTCTTCTGATGCCTCTTTCCCTCTGGCAGCTCTGTGGTGACTCATATCCCCATCTGTCAACTTAGGCTAGCTTTCCTGAAGTGGTGACAAAGGCCACACAGGCAGTGGACAGGCTACATGGCTTCTAACCTCCCAGGATCATGCCAGGTCTGTCATAAACTCTTTCTCCTATCCATAGACTTTTAGCCTCTATTAGTTACCAGGATACCAGTTACAAGAATCTGCAGTCTGACAACTGAGCACTGCTGCCACCTAGTAGCTCCCAAACCACACTGCTACATAGGCTACTAAAGTGAGCTGTGACCAAAGACATTTTCTGACAAGTACCTCCCACATTGCTCTCCCACCTCTGCCTATTCTATGTAGACTCTCACTGTGTCTCATTGTCTTACCTGTTATGTAATACTTCAGTGGTGCAGACCTAAGAACACAACACACCAGGGAAACCCTTGTGCATCTCACTAAACCAACATCATCGGTTCTTAACTATGTGACGGGGATCCAGGTATGCAGCTTGACCTCATGGCTATCTAGACCACTCTGTTGGGATTGTGACTAATGGTATTTATACTCTTCGCTCCATCCATGTAATTTAAGGCTGTTTTTTCTAACATAAGTATGGTACAACACCTGTCTCTCATAGGCAAAGACAGGAGAGGTCATAATAAACGGGACTCTGGAAAACCTGTGGACACACCACAGCTTTCAGACCTCAGACAATTCCTAAAGACTACCACACCTTCTTCCGCCTCAGCGGCTTCACCTTTGGCCTCCTCCCTGAGCTCTCCAGCTTCTGATATTCCCTCTTTAGCTGACATGGCGACACCTGACCCGAACTCTCAAACTGGCCAAGATCTGGGCGCTATACTGCAAATTATTAAGCCACTTCCTACAAAAGAGGAACTTCCGACAAAAAAAGACTTCCAAATTCTGGAGACCAGACTCCATGAGACTATTCAGAAGGAAGTTGCTCAACTTCAAGCGGACTTCACCCAGCTAGCATCTAGGTTGGCCATAGTGGAAACCCACAGGGAAGAATCAGAGGACCGCCAAGACAGGCTCCAGGAGGTGCTGGAAAGGCAGGCACAGGAGTTTTATTTGCTCCACAACCAGGGTTGATGATCTCGATAATAGAGGCCGCATAAACAACCTTTAGATTAACAGCATCCCTGAAGATATTTTGCTCCATGATTTAGTTCTGGTCTCATGAAAATCTTTAACGAAATTCTAGCTCAGGACCAATCCATGCTAATGCACTTTGACAGAGCTCACAGGCCCTGAAACCATGGGGAGACCAATTGGACCGACCAAGAGACGTCATATGCTGCCTTCATTACTACACGCAGAAGGAGGCTAGCCTACAAAAAGTGAGAAATCTTGATGGAATTGACTTAATGGATATAAAATACATATCTTCCAGGACCTCTCTTGGAGCACCCTCAAACTCAGGCACATGCTTAAGCCCCTGACATGTGCCCTCCATGCAGAGAACATCAAATACAGATGGAACTTCCCTTTTGACTTTCAGGGCACCCTCAATGGTCGAACAGAAATTGTGCGATCTCCTTTAGACCTTACCTCCTTTTGCTCTGCTCTGGACATCCAAAATGTCCACCTCCTAGAGTGGAAGAAATACTTTGCGACGTCATTAAGTGGCGCCGACTTCTTCCTACATCGCGATTGGTTGAAGTCGCATTTCGCAACAGTCGTCATTGATACTGCATCGGTAAGGAGACGTTCGGAGTGAAGATGCAGAAGTAAGTGTTGTCGGGGTACTCAGAATCGATATGCCTTACCCAAACCCTCCCCGGAGCCTTCTCTCATATGGTTTAGAGATCAAGTATCCAACAATGCTCTGTACTTGCCCCCATTACTAATACCTTTAAAATTGTCTCGGTAAATGCCAAGGGTTTGAACCTACCGGAGAAGAGCTCCTGTGCCTTACGTGAATTTCACAGAGAAGGCGCTGAAGTTGTTTTTGTACAAGAGACACACTTTAAATAAGTGGCTTTCCCGGTCTTTCAAAACTGCTATTACCCTAGCTTGTATACTTCAGCAACAACAGTGCAGATAAAACTCTTTGTGAAGCCATACTCTTTTTCAATAAGACATCCTTTTACCAGACTGGTCGAAGGGAGAGGCCTCTTGGTTAAAGCGAAATTACATGACATTACATGTTTACACTTTTCTTAATGCATATTCTCCAAACCAGGTACAACACGCCTACCTGGCTTCCTAAGGCCCTGACAGAGGGCATATTGGTGGTAGGAGGCGACTTCATCTGGTCCTTGCATCCGGAGCTTGACACGTCCAGTGGAGCCCCCAGATTCTGTAGGTCTCTACATGGGAAGGCAAGACGCACCCTGCACTCTTCTCAGCTGGTCGACACGTGGAGGTTACAACATCCAATGGGTAGGGATTATACCTTTTTCTCTCAACCATATGGAGCCTACTCTCGCATTGACTATTTATTCTTCTCAGACACCTCCCACTGAATCACTCCACATCCATAGGCCACGCGACTTGGACTGATCATTCCCCTATCTCCCTAACTGTACAATTAGCCCAACCTAAGATAAAAAGCTGTATGTGGAGACTTAACAAGCTTCTCCTTCAAGACTCGTATTGCAGGAAACAAAGTGAGCAGTCTCTTGACGATTACATTGAATTCAAAACTACCTCAGAGGTGTCAGCGGTATCCATCTTGGAGGCCCATAAATGTGTTCTTCATGGTAAATTAATCCAACTGGGCTCCTTTATGAAAAAAGAAAAGGAAGCCCTTAAAAAACAGCTCCTTAAAAAAATCATAGACTCAGAATCCAGACACAAGACCACTTAGGCCTCCAAGGTACTGGTAGAGTAATTGCCAAGCCAAGACAGCCCTAAATAAGCTTCTATATGATAGAATAAAATTGGACTATCGGAAATGTCATAACCAATACTTTCAATAGGTCAACAAACCCGGATCAATGCTAGCAAAGGCGTTAAGGTCCCAAAGAGCCAAATCCTTCATAGCAGTGATTAAAAATGATAAAGGTACTGATTGTCAGCTCACATCCGATATAGCAGCTACATTTCACTCTTCCTATTCAAGTCTGTACAATATCTCTGGTAAAGCTCTTGGGCAGTCTTAATTGACAAGAGCCCTCTGATATTTTCTTACCTATGGGAGGTTGGATTCCATACTCTCTCAGACGCAGACATCTCCATGTTGGAGCAACCATTCACACGTGATAAACTAGCGGAGGCAATCAAATACAACCCTTCAGGGAAAAGCCCTGGCCTTGATGGTTTTTCAATCTCTTATTAAAAGACATTCAAACATAAGCTAATCCCCCTGTTGGTGCCAGCTTTCAATGCGGTCTCAGACAACATCCCGTTCTCCAAACAATCTCTAGAGGCCCACATCACAGTGACAGTGATACCCAAGGAGGGCAAGGACCCATCCTAGTGTCCAAGCTATCGCCCGCTTTCCTTAATCAACGTAGACATCAAGCTTTATGCAAAATTTAAAGCCAATCGACTGAAATCTTTACTTCCAGGTCTGATACATTCTGACCAGGTTGGATTTGTTCCTGGTCTTGAGGCCAGAGACAATAAAACTAAGTTATTGATTTAGTACACTCGGCACTATCCACTAACACTTCAGCCATGATTTTATCCACAGATGCGTAAAAAGCATTTGACCGCATTGACTGGTCATTTCTGCGGTGCATGCTCTCCCACAGGTCTAGGCCCACTAGGATTTTGGCACTCTACCAATCTCCCACAGCCCTTATTAAAGTCAATGGGACTCTCACTGAACCAGTCTTGATTGGCAATGGTACCAGACAGTGATGCCCATTTTCCCCGCTTATTTTTGTGCTCTGTATGGAAGCCTTGGCTATAGCCATCAGAGCCAACCCGAACATATCACGATTACAGGTGGGAGGAGGGGAATATAAACCGGCTTTGTTTGCAGATAACTTCTTGGCCGTGGTTACTAACCCGATTATATCAGTCCCGAATTTGGTTAAGGAATTCCAAGTATTTGGTTCACTATCTGACTTTAAGATTAATTACTCAATATTGGTGGCTTTGAATCTTTCCCTACCTACCCATCTAGCTGAAGGTCTCCAGCAGTCGTTGCCCTCCCAATGGCACCCCGCACATATCAATAATTTGAGGGTGTTGATCTCTAATGACCTATTTCATCTATTTGACCTCAACTTTGGTCTTCTAATAGCAAAGCTCCAATCTGATCTGAGAGAGTGGAGGGTTAAGGCCTTCTCCTGCATAGAACGGGATGTCACGAGCCGCGGCGGCTTCAGGCACGCGAGCAAACCTAATACTTAGTGCCCAGCTGGGCTGTCCTTCCCTCTGATACGAGGAATTATTCTATTGGGCCACATCACATATATAAGGCAAGCCCTCCCTGCCGCTTATAGTTCCTGCTTTCTGCATACTAGCCTGCTGTGTCTCTTGCTCTCTGCTCTATTTGGATCCTGATTATTTTTTGCCGACTGTTGCCTTGTTTATTGACTACGATTTATTGCCTGTGCCCCTTGACCTTCTGCCTGGACCCTTACGCTGCTGTTCTGCCTGTGACCTCTGACCTTGGCTTGTCTATTGGATACCCTGTCTGCTGCCGGTCCTCGACCCTTACCTGGACTTAATTCTGCCTTCCTGGGTTCCCCCAGCCGGTACGCATCTCATGACCCTCTGTGAGTCTGCAGCCAAGTCTGTCCCCACCACTAGGGGCAACAGCGAATACCAGACTCTCAGAGCAGACTCCGGGTTTTGCCATACCGGTTTGAGGGGTTCCTAACATGGGTAAACATAATTAAGATGAATGTCCTCCTCCTTTACCTCCTACAGGCACTCCCAATCTACATCCCCGACAAATGGTTTGTTGACTTACAAAGACTGTTGAGAGACTTTTAAACATGACGTCCTCTACTGGCGTTGACATCTTGGAAGTCTCCAACTTCCACATTTTCCTACATATCACAATGCAGTCATGTTGGAAAGGATTGTGGAATGGGCAATCTCAACCAGTGAGAAACAGTGGATTGACATTGAAGGTGCATACATGCCTTCCCTCCCCAGGTATGCCCTGTGGCTGAGAAAATTACCTACTATTAAACATCCCACTATTGGCTCCACCATTTCAAGGTGGTCTAGACTTCGACTGCTTACTCATATATCCTCTTCTATATCACCTTTGTCTCCCATTTTTGGCAACCCACTATTCCTGCTTGGTTTACGGGTCGGCGGATTCAAAACCTGGGCTCAAGCTGGGATCACACGTGCCAGCCAGCTGATCGGTTCCCCAGGTGCGTCTTCCTTTGAAATAGTCCAAGCTAAATGGGAAGTACAAAACATGGAAATTTGGAGATTTCTCCAAATTACACATTTCCTGACATCCGGGCTTCCCCGCAAAGCTGCAGCAAGGGTTCTCACAGGTTTTGAATCTTTGTGTCTGGCTGACAGAAGCCCTCCCCATCTTCTCTCTACAATTTATAAACTCCTCATTGAAAATTTATATAACTCCTTCCCCAGATTTACCAGAGCTTGGGAACAAGACCTGGGTGACCGAATACAGGAAGCAGATTGGCCAAATATCTTCGAAAATACACATGCATGCTCCACTAGTGTAGCAGTTGTGGAAACACAAGGTCTTGTCACGTTGGTATAGATGCCCAGCCCAATTAGAATATACCCAGGAGTTCCAGATGTTTGCTGGAGACGCCCCCGGTACTCCCCTTAAAATTTGGTGGGATTGTTCAGTACTTCGAACCTTCTGGACCCAGGTTATAGCGGTCTCTACTGCTATATTGGGAGACGAGGTCCCCGAAAATCCTGCTTTCTGGCTACTAAATAAGACTAATACCCCAATCTCCAGTATTAAAAATCAATCTTGAAATACTTCATGTGAGCTGCCAAAGCAGTGATACTAATTCACTGGAGGTCCCTTACCCCTCCATTCACTAAGGAATGGCTCTAGAGATTGGAATTCTACAGATCAATGGATGAGTTGATATTCTCCTCAGCCGATAAGTTTGCAGACTATTATGCCACATGGTGTCTGTGGTTCGCGTTTCAAGATGCAGGAAAGCTAAAACCATTGATAAGCTCAGCCCATTCCTCTCCAGTGGGTAGTATTTCTCCCAAATCACTTCTATCATCAGACAGCTCCATTCCCCCTCCCCCTCTGACCCTTACCCACTCACTCTCTTATTCTTTCTTGTACCCACTAGCGCTGCCCAGGTGGTCGCGCCTTTCGCTCTGTTTCTCTCTTCTTTTTCTAAACCGTGCTACTCTTATTTTTTTTATCTACGAAATTCATGGCGAAAAATTATATGCATTCTAGCTACTTTTACTTGAAAATGCTTTAGTAACTCACTGTTATTTATATTGTTATAATTATTTTACTAAAATTTGAATAAAGAAAATGTGCACAAAAAAAAGTTATAAGCAGTCGGAAGTGTCACTTGCATTTCCACATTAATTTGATGCAAATGCGTTCAGTGGCGTAATGTCAGTTTCTGTGGGTGCGCTGAGCAATCTCCCACATGATATGGTACGTAACAGAACGTACATCCAAAGATGAATCAGGCTCTCTGTGTTTGCATAGAATTTTGGTAAATGCATGTTAATATTAGGCAGACAATAAAACTTCTTGCATACAATTACGATAACTGGGTGACAATTATCAGTCTGTGATTAAAAATGTCTTTTTTTGCTGGACGGAGCGTGAAATGTTGAAGTCGCTATACATATTAGTACATGTAAATATGCAGATATATTCAATTATCTGAGCAAAATACTTTATAATTATATACAATATAGGTTTTCATGATCATCAATAGAAAAATAAAGTGAAAAAGTAGGGTAAGGTTTGCCTATAATACAAGTGGTCGGGCAAGGCTACAATCAAATTAAGAGAGTAAATAACAGCACAATCAATATCATGCACTTTGATATTAACTCTTAATAAATAAACTCTACTTTTAATTAACATTGCATGTAGAATAAGCACTTAAATAATATTATACATATTACATATTAAGCAAAATAACATCTCCTCACTCTCTAACAAGGTAAAATTGGTTTGCTCTTCAGTGTCTTATGTGGGCAATCAGTGTTAATACGCATGAAAAGAAAGCAGCCATCTCATTTTCACAGTGCCAGGTGTTCAATAATTGCAAAACTGAATAATTTACAGCAAAGCATCCAGTGTATTTCTCTTTTCAGATATCATTTTACAATGCAAAAGAGGACATCTGAGATGCTGTTTAGGTTTAACAAATCTACCTATTCATTGACTGGGTATTGTGAGCTAAAGCATCTGCCCATGGAAAAGTACTGCAAGAGCAAACAGTATGGAATTCCAATTAAGTTGGACCAAGGTCAGAGTAGAATAAATTGCCCCAATCATAATTAATCTCATAGAAAGCTGAATCACGATGAACCTATATAAGCAATTATCGCTATTACATTGGTAGTCTCTGTGAATTTCATAATGCCAAGTCTTACCTCATAATACAAAAGATGAGAGTAGCAGGTAAATGGAAAAGGTATCCGGACCAAAAACGGGGTCAAAACAGGATGTTACTTCCCATCATGAATCTTGAACAATTCTCTGTCCTTTCATAGCTTCTTAATTAGTGGCCAGCTCCAAAGCTGCAGTAGTGTCTATGCATGAAAATGATTATGGGGCATTTTGTTCACCTTACACTGATCGGAGAGCGAACAAAACTTTAGCTAGAGCTCAATGATGTTATTAGCTATGTTAAATCAAATTTCTGTAACATAAGTGTTATCACTAACATATGGATAATGTATATTTTTCAGCCCTGCATTTTTGTATTTCTAACCCCCATGTACAGAACTCTTAGCTGCAGTTTAAGAATTTGTTAAGGTCCCCACTGAGGGTCAAGGACAATGGTGTGTGCTGGCTAACTGTAAGGGGACAAACCCCTTTCACATTTAGGAGTCTACTTATTAAAAGAAAAAAGTCCTAAACATAGCGAAAACGTGAGTTTTCACCAGATTTAGAGTTTCTCCTTATTTACTAAAGCCCCTTGGTTGGTATCACTGGCGATAGTCTTAGCTGGGTCTTCTGATGGAGCTTCCCATTCTTTGCATATTTATCATATACAGCAGCGGTATTCCTTATCACTATTGTCATCTCGAATGGCGATAGCAGGGGTGTCGAAACAAGAATGCTTCATTATTACAATATGTTAATTTTACTTTTCAACAACTTAATTATTATTTTTTAAACTGAATTTGGAACTGGAAGCCAGCTAACACATGCACAGATTGACCCCAAACTGGTCTGGCGAGCATTAAGGCTCATATTACGCCGTCAAACTTTTATTGCAAAATTTTATGGATGAAGATTTTTTATCGCTGTGTTGAAATCTTCGTTATCGCAGGGTTATGATAAATACGCCCCTTAATTTTCCAATAATGTGTTGTATTTTTACAACAATAATATATTCCATTCATAAAAGTAGTTCGAAGGAAAAGATTTCACTGAAGACAGAACTGTGCAGCATTCAGCTTACTCTCAGGCTCCATGTATGTCCTGTCTTATTGCTACTTTCAAGCTCTTTCTCAAAGAGCTTTAGTTAGCTTTCTATGTCTTCATATCAGCTTACATGAATGGGGTAGAAACTCACCTACATGGAGAAGATTGCTTCATCATGTAATGACTACAGGTCAGGAAATGAAAAGTGAGGAGGAGACACATGGGGAAAATTATGCTGTTACATCTGTGGCAGGTTTCCAGCTCTTGGCTGACACAATGTGGTGCTGGTTTAAATGGCAGCTGCAGTGAATAATAACACAGTAATTATCTAGTAAATCAATGCAGTTAAGAAAATGTCTTTCCTGAGCAAACATGAAAATGAAAATAACCTCACTTTATTGCGCTATCACTTAATGAAGTAATAGCACGTGTTTGCAAATAAAACAAAATGAGTAACCAGCTATTTACTTTACTTTACTAGTCTTAAATTAATTATGCACTGAGCCATCATGTTAATGAGAATGCATGTTAGACAATAAAATGCTACAAATCATTTTACAAATACGCAGTATTAAAGCATTTCTCCTTTTTGTAAGTTTTGTGCTGTAGGCCATGCACAATTTTAGTTGCCCTTCTTTGTACAGTCTATAATATATTTTTATCCTTCTGGAGATATGGCCTCCAGAATTGAACACAGTATTCTAGATGAGGCCGTATCAATGACCTATACAGTGGGATTATTACTTCTTTCTTTCTGCTACTGATTCCTCTCCCTGTGCAACCAAGTATCTGACTTGCCTTCCTCATTGTGTTGTTGCATTGCTTACCTGCCTTTAAGTCACCTGAAATAGTGACTCTTAGATCCCTTTCCTCCTCAGTAGTTTCCATTCTAGTGCAATTAATACTATATTTAGCCTTTGGGTTTTTGAGATGCAAGTGCATGTTTTTTTTTTTTTTTTACATTAAACTGTAGTTTCCACTCTCTTGACAATTCCTCTAGTCTACCTAGATTATCAATCATTTGTTTCATCCCTCCTGGTGTGTCTACCATGTTGCATATCTTTGTGTCATCTTCAAATAAGCATACTTTCCCTTCAATACCATTTGCAATGTTTCCAATAAAGATATTAAAAAGCACTGGTCCAAGTACAAATCCTTGGGATACTTCACTGGTAACCTTTCCCTCCTGTGAATGTACTCTATTACTATAACTCTCTGTTTTCTATCCTGCAACTAAGATCTTATCCATTCCACCATCTTTGAATTAAATTCCAAGCCTTCAAGTTTATTTAACAGTCTGCAATGTGGGACAGTGTCAAAAGCCTTACTAAAATCTAGATAAGCTATATCTATAGCCCCTCCTTAATCTATTACTTTAGTCACCCAGTCACAAAAGTCAATAAGATTTGATTGACATGATCTCTCCCCAGTAAATCCATGCTGTTTGGCATCCTGTAAGTTACTGGATTTGAGATATTCTACAACTCTTTATTTTAAGAGTGTTTTCATAATTTTTCCTACTACTGATGTAAGACTCACTGGTCTGTAGTTGCTCGCATCTTCCTTACTTCCACTTTTGTATAATAGTACTACATTCGCTATTTTCCAGTCCTTTGAAATTACTCCTGTAGCTAGTGACTGATTGAATAATTCTGTTAATGGTGTTGCCAACACCTCTTTAAGTTCTTTTAGTATCCTTGGATGTATCCCATCTGATGTATCAGATTTTCAGTTTTGAGAGCTCTGTTAGGACCTTCTCCTCTGCAAATGTACTTGTATCTACCTCTTTTTTATGAGTATACTTGCAACTTAACTGTGGTCCCTTCCTCACTCTTTCTGTAGTGAACACTGAGCATAATTATTAAGATGATCTGCTATTACCTTGTCTCCCTCATCAAGACTCTCACTCTCTGTCTTAAGTCTTATTATTCCTCCTTTTGTTTTTCTTCTTTCACTTATATACCGAAAAAAAGTTTTGCCCCCTTTACCTACTGAGTGGGCCATATTCTCTTCAGCTTGTGCCTTTGAACATCTGATTACCTTCTTAGCCTTCTTCTGTCTAGCAAGATACACCTCTTTGTCTTAATTATCCTGAGTCTGCTTATATTTTCCTGTCCAATTCTTTCTGACCTGGTGGTCTATAGATCACCCCAGTACGAAGTATAGCCTTGTCCCCCGTTTCTATGGTCACCCAAAGGGCCTCAGTTTTTTCTTCAATGCTTTGTATTAAAGTAGTCTGTATGCTTTTTTTCACATACATTGCTATCTCTCCTCCGATTCTTCCCACTCTGTCTTTCCTAAATAAAGTATAGCTATGTCCCAGTCATGATTTTCATTGCACCATAACTCTGTAATAGCCGCAATATCCAGATAATCCCTTCTCATTAAAGCAATTAGTTCTGGAATTGTATTTCCTAAGCTTCTAGCATTAGCACACATAGCTCTAAGAATTTTGTGTGTGCATGTTCTGTTCCTATCTTCTATGTTTAGCTTTTTCTCTGTTTATTTTGTTTTGATCTGCATTGTCTTCTGTTGCTGTGGATATGTTTTCTGTACTATTAGCCTGCAGAAACTATACCTCTTGGTTGGGGGAGCAGATTGTTTTATTCCTGTTTAGTTCACTCCCCCCCCTCTGCTAGTTTAAATAGTTCCTGATGAAGCTTTCAAACTGCTCACTTAGTATTCTGGTTCCCCTTGAAGATGGGTGCAGGCCATCACTTTTGTATAGTCCCCTATCTTCCCAGACGGCATGACTGTGGTCTGTTAATCCGAATCTCTCCTCATAACACCACTTCTTTAGCCACACATTGAAGTTTCTGATGCAGTGAGTTCTGTGTTCATCTCTATGCACTAGCAATGCTGCTGAAAAAGTTACAGTGGCTTGGTTGCCACCTCTTTTAGAGCAGTCCCAAACTTTCTAAATTCATCTTTTACTGCCATGACTTCAGCATTAGCTGGGTCGTTTGTCCCTAGGTGGACAATGACATCCATCTCCCCATCTATTCTTCCTGCTTTCACAATTCTTAATATGCTTTCTTTATCGGTTGGAGCTGTGGCTCCAGGTAAGCACCTTACTTGTTTCTTTACAGCAGTAGCTTTTCCATGATGTATGCCTCTTATAATGGAATCTCCCAAGAGAAGTGTAGTTCTTTTTGAAGATTTTATTTTCCTGTTCCTATAGTTAGTAGAAGTCCCCATAATCTCATGTTGTGTATTTCCTATATTATTTGTACATTCCAATGGCACAGTTTGTGGGATGTTTCTATATCCCCCTGGATATTACCCCTTTCAGAGCTTACAGTAGTCCAGGCAGAATGTCTTCTGGGGACCCTCTGAGGCAGTGGTGGACTCAAGGATACAGACATCCTAAACACCTCAACTTGCAGTTTGGCTATTTCCTCCCGCAACAAAGAAAATTGCCTACAGATCGGACAGTAGTTGAGTTTTTAGAATGCTTCCCGCAAAACAAATGCATTACACCCACTGCACTGCACTAGTGCAAACATTGTATCAGATGTTAATTGTAGCGTCAATATTTGTGAACCTGCTTTTGTATTCTAACTCACCTGATTCTGTTTCAAACTCACAGTTCACTTAAGTTTGCAAGTTGTTTCACTTTAGGATGCAAGCTACTACAATGAGCAAGCTTTTGTATCCTTGCCTCTTCCCTCACTAGCATGGGTTAACCTTCTGCTCCTATTAATTGCTGTACCTGTTCTCTGCCTATTTATGCCTGCTTCCCACAGCTCACCTTGGCTGGTCATTGATGTTGTTGTTGTGTTGTTGCTGTTACTACTGCTCTTGTTTCCTTGGACTACTGCAAGCTGCTACTCATCCCTGTTCCTGGTTTCATCTCACTCAGCCAGTTTACCTGTACCAGCCGTATTTTCTGTTGTTTTACCTGCTTTCAGGCTCACCCAGATATCCATTGTTCAGTCTCAGCAATATCTGATTTGTACCTTTTAATGCACTATTCTGGGCTATGTTTGCTAAAAAAATTGTTATATTTTCACCATACTCTGGGCTTCATAGCTGTCATTTGCAGCTTTTAGCACAGAAGTGTGACAGCCATAAGTGAAATAATGAAAACACTACTGCCCGCACATCAAGTCAATCAAGTACCAAATCAACCCTTCAGAGGTGAGTGCATGTCGGTACAGCATTGTTAGGTGTATTAAAGACAAAACAAAAAAGTTGCATCATATGGAAAAAACGAAGCATGTTCTAGCCTGCCAGGGGTCTGGTTCCTATGTAAGCTGCTGCAAAATATCAAAACTTTGCCAGCAATACTGGGGTAGGTCGTAAAGCCTATTTAGCTAAGTCATCGCCACACCGTCAAATCCTAGGGCTGAGGCATGTATCTACTCGTATCTACTTTTGTGTGTTTTTTTATGCATTTATACATTTAATATTTTATTTGTATTTTGTTTGCTTATTGAGAGTTATTCATTTGGTTATAATCACAGTGGAGGGAGGGGTTGCTTGAGAAGGCTCCCCCAGTCTGAGAGCTTAAAAAAAGGAAGGGGGTGACCTGCCGCAGGCTGCAGGGAGAGCGAGCGCTGGAAGGGGATGGGGATTCCCACTCTGTCGCTCACAACTGTCTACCCCAAGAGCTCTGTCAGGCCAGACGACGGTTTCTATGACAACCCTCTTGACAAGTCACACATGGCCACGGTGGGGTGATGGGCTAATGGGGTGGGGATGAGATGCAATGGCCGGACGTCTTTTTGGCGTCTGAAAGGGGATAAACAAAAAGCAAACAAAAAACAAATGAAGCGGGGAGACTGGGAGTGAGGGAAGGGGGCACGGCTGCATTAGTAACAAGTTCAGGGAAGAGGGAGAGAGGAGGGCAGACAATGGACTGTGGCACATATTGGCTAGGATTAGGGGAAAGAGAATGAAGAGCTGACAGGCTAATAAATTAACTCGTGTGTGTGTGTGTGTGCATTTGATATCAAATATAGAGTGTAAGCTCCACTGGGGCAGGATCTGAAGTGAATGATTAAATATTCTTTGTAAAGTGCTTAGATATCTGTAGGCCCTATATAAATAACTGTTAATAAATAATAATTATACTATACAATATTTGTGTTTATGCTTGTTGTCTGTATTTCTTACCATCCATTCTTATTGCATAGACTTTATGGCTTGATATTTATTGAGATGTACTTAAAATTCAAAAAGTACCCTATTATTACATTCAGTAAACAGGGTGTGATGGGGAATGTAGTGATCTATTGTTTGCAGAGACAATATTATATGAATCCACTGTGGATGCACAGGCTTAGCAACAAAGTTATCCAGGAAAATATTCTAATATGTTGGCAATTATGCAATAAACATAGAGCACCATAATCAAATCAGTATACCAAATACATCAGCATTCAGTTCCCCTGCTAACTACAATTGTACATACAGGGCAGCACGGTGGCGTAGTGCTTAGCACTTCTGTCTTACAGCACTGGGGTCATGAGTTCAATTCCCGACCATGGCTTTTTTGTGAGGAGTTTGTATGTTCTCCCTGTGTTTGCGTGGGTTTCCTCTGGGTGCCCCGGTTTCCTCCCACACTCCAAAAACATACTGGTAGGTTAATTGGCTGCTAACAAAATTAACCCTAGTCTGTCTGTCTCTCTGTGTCTGTGTGTGTGTGTGTGTGTGTGTGTGTGTATGTTAGGGAATTTAGACTGTAAGCCCCTATGGGGCAGGGACTGATGTGAGTGAGTTCTCTGTACAGCGCTGCGGAATTAGTGGCGCTATATAAATAAATGATGATGATGATGATACTACACTTTAGTGTGATTACATTTTTGCACCACAACTGTATCTCCTTTAAACACAGTGAAAGCTAATAGGAAATGAAACATAACAGAACTACTAGGATATTACTACAACTCTTGCACTATGTGTTTCAAGAAACCAGCCATAACAAAATATTCTGTGTGACATATAGTACACAATAATGCTGTAATTAAAATATCATCATCATTGTTTAATTTTAAGTTGACACAATCTCTACATTGCAGAATAGTTAGAGTTACACATTAAACAAAATTCAAATTCCATATAAAAACAGAACAAGTAGATATGAGGTTGACAAAGGAAGTTGAGATGTGAGACAGAGGGTAGAATATGGTCAGGTTGAGTCGTCTTGGAGGCGGGAGTGTGTAGTAGTTAAAGGCATACCGAAGAGGGCAAGAGTAAGTGTATCTAGTGAAGGGGAGGCGTTTGTTAGGGCTTCTTTAAAGTGGACGGGGAGTAGCTTAAATTGAATTCAGAATGGTGCAGCAGATGTGGAGCAGGGAGAGGGGAAAATTAGTCTTGCAAAGACATTCAGAACATAGTGTAGAGAGGAAATACAGATGAGCAGAAAGCCAGATAGCAGAAGGTTGCAGTAGTCAAGGCAGGAATGAGACAATAGACAAAGGTTTTTGTGCCGTCCGGAGTGAGAATAGGATATATTTTGGCAAAGGTATTGGATGTGTGAAGTGAAGCTGAGGGCAGTGTTGCGGATTAAACCAAGCCAGCAGGCTTAGAGAACAGATGGGAGTGTGATGTTGTCAAGCATTAGAGAGACTAGAGGAGGGGTAGTTACATAAGTAGATATGTGTAATATGAACAAAAACATACAATGATCAAAAACTAGGAGGAACCATGGCTGGAGCTATCCCCAGGGAGCCTAGGACGCCAGGGTTAAGGGGCATCTAAAACAATGTAAGAGTGACATAATGATAGTCATTCGGTGAGTTTATTTTGATCGCAGTGCCCCTTCACTATGTTGCTGACACGGAGGGGCAGTGAAGCAGACGGCTGCAGCTCCCCCATATTGGTAATGGGCTGAGAGTGTGGCGCTTTGCTATGATATCACAGCCAGCACCTCACACCTAAAAGAAGAAGATTTCATCCTGCTGCTCCTCCATATAATGTAAGAAGTACGGAGAGGGAGATGAGAAGCTCCTATTAGTGGAGAAGCTCCAGATAGATGGGGCCTAGAGCACACATGATGCATGCACTGAAGAGTAACATTTGTAAAAAGTAATACCAGATGAAACTAATGTTCAATATGACAATGGTAGTATCTCTATGTATTATTTAAAATGAGTCTTATTACCCCCCTCTGTCTAAAGTGACACTACTATTCTGGCAAAGATGGG